>NC_079159.1:117905155-118214955 GCF_947563725.1 Argiope bruennichi
AACTCTTACAAAATTTTAAATTGAATTTTCTGAGATAGGAAGGAGAGAAGTTTTTTTTTTGGGGGGGGGGGGGACAAAAAAAGAGAGGCAAATAAATAAATTAAATTTATTCAGAATATTAATTGAATTTACAAAATATTAATCATTGGCATTTAAAAATAATTCTCTTTAAATACATTAGGATTATTTCAGAATCATTTGACTGTGGTGAACAATATGGCATGCAACTTCCTATAAAATCAAGTTAACTTTACAGGAAAAGACGGTCTCCAAATTTCTACAAGCTAAATTATAACTAAATACTTTAATTCATTATTTTTATTTAAACTAACACAATGATTAGCTAGGAAGATGAATTTGCAAAAATTGGTTTCAAATTTCTTTAATTAATTGATTTTTATCATATTTAAAATAATTTTAAATAATAGCAATAATTTCATCACTGATTATAATGAAAAGTGGTGGGAATATATAATCTTTTAATACAGCCTTTCTGGAATCTTCACTCATTATCAATCATCATCTCAGCCTTAAAATTTAGAGATTTCATTTAATTGTTTCAAAATTTGCTTATAATTAGGTTTTCTCATTACAGTTTTCTAAATATTAAAGGAAAGTCATTATAAACTAAATTGATTTAGGAATTAATTTTTTATATTGCAAGTATCATTATATGAAAATGTTCAATATAAAAAAAAAATACCAAGGTATTTTTTAGTTAAGTCATTTTTTTCTATATGATTTAATATCTTATCAAGTTTACAATATGGGTAACTTTAGAATTACTTCATTAAATATCAATCCAGAAGTTCTCCATGTTTATAGTTTTGGTAAAATTATGATAACCAAATATCAAAATGTTCTTTAAATGAAAAGTTTCCTTTAACACCTACAGTTTTTAATTTGCAGCTTATTTAAAAAAAAAAAAAAAAAAAAAAAAAAAAACTTTGTGAAATATTTGAGAATTCTCTAATTGGGCAATATTAACAAACCACTTAGCAAATCACGTTCAATCAAAAATGCTTTAAAGATAATGTTTTTCATTAATAAGAGGCTTTTACAAGCACTAAAACACTCATTGCATTTTTAGGTAGGAAATGCAAAGAAATCAGGAAATGTAAATTAAAATACTATGATTGAGACAAAAATTTTAATTCGTCAAAAGATATAGAATTAAAAGGAAAATTAAAGGCTTAAGAATGTATAACATGGTTACAAAATGAAACAATACCAAATGCTTTGTGTAATAAATAACTTAAAGAAAAAAAATGCAATAAAAAAAAACGAACGAGTTAGGCCTATTCATTACAAGAATTTGTATACGCTTATAGTCTTCTACGATACTGATAAATTGCATATCTTTTATCATTACAACTTTTTATAATGCAGAACAATGTGAAATATGATATGACCTTTATTTTGCATTTATTTCTACATCACAAGCATGTTACATACAGTGCTTACTGACAACAGTCGCGTATCTAACAACAACAGATGGAGGAAAATTTCTTTTGGACAAGTATAATACTTACTCTGGTTATTTCTTGCACACTAGATTTAAAATTCTTTTTAGTCAAATTAGCCACAGAATAACTAATATTAGACAAAGCAAAAGACAACGAGTCCAGGTTCATAGTTCCATGAATACTACACAGAAAGCTTCAAACAGCTTTGAAGCTTTCTTAGTAGGAAAAGATAATGTTCGATATGCGAAAATTATGTCTCTGAAATCAAGCACTAAGTAATTGAAACACATCGATAAAACTATAAATATTTTTCATTAAACGTAATGGCGTAACGCGCAGCAAATTTCACCATTGCCAAATCTACCATTCAAAAAGCAAACAAAATAAAAAAATAAAAAAAGCAAAATTTTGCGGATATCCAGTATTTTTTTAAACTTTTTTTTTTTATAAAAACAATGAAATGCATCATGATTACTTCTTCTTCTCAAAATCATTATTCGATAGCTGTAATGAATACTTTTTGAAATTAACGGAGAAATAAATATTGAAAGATTTCATTCATTCTTTAATTTCTTTTTCGAAAAAGCAATGTAGTGTACCTGTGATTTAATTTGAAATATTTGAGGTGAATTGTTCATAAAATTATTTCTGTCATTGACTAGTTAATAGTGAATAAATATATTCTCTCTCTTTTTTTGAATAGCAACCATGATTTAATATGAAAACAAAATAAATTGAAGAAATATTGTCTGAGGTTAAGTTCACTTGTGAGAGGTTGAAACCTTTCATAAAGTTTCACAAAAATAAAGAGACCAATATTTGCATGCTTAAAGACTAGAGAAATTGTTCGTGTCTGTTCGTTTCTATTTAAATAAGCATTAATAATCTTTCACATGCTTAATAAGGACTCAAAGTATTTTTTTAGAATATAAAGGAAGCAAGACTCTTTATCATGAAATTGATCACGTAGCTAAAAAGGTAGGAAAGTAATCCGGATCATTAGTCTGAGGTGCATTTTCTCTGATTGAATTAATTATATATATATATAATTACTCTATAGATTGTGACCGATTTCTTTTTTCGAGGTTTTTAGCATGTTAACTTATTCCGCAAAATGGTTTCATATATTTAACTGTTGAATTTCTAACTGTAAATAATGTCGTTACGTTTACCTAAAATGTTTTATAAATAGTGAAGTAAATCAACGTTTGCTGGAGTTGATTTCCGGTATTACATTAATTAACACATTTTATATTCATTATTCTAAAGGCTGCATTAAATAGGTAAACATTAGAAAGTATTTAAATGGTTTCCTTATTTTTCAAACGTGTTGTGTCTATTGAACCAGATGGCGCTACACCAGCAAATGAAACATAATTCTATAAATCAGCACCAGAGTACTCTGATATCAGAATTTTGATGGATGTGGAAAAGATATAATCGATTTTTAATTTATTAAAATGAAAATTAAGACTTAAGTGAGAAAATTCAGTATGAAACTGTCTAGTAGCAAAATAATAAAAATTAGCCACACATCAATTAGAGTACTTGCTGAAATATCTGCAATTCGTTTTATCATACAGGTGTAATTATTACCACCAAATTCCATTACTTTATAAGAGAACATGATTTCATATCCAACAAGAAATAAATGATCCAAACATTATCTCTTTATAATTATTTCTTTGTTAGTGGACAGGGTGGTAGTTACCTAGTGGTGGGTGGTTGATAGTTTCCAAGCTTTTTTTACTTTGGAATTAATTGAATGAATTATTTTAAAATAATGATACTTTCTATAAAGTTTAATGGAAAGTTGCTTTGAGGAATTGTAGCGAAATCATATACAATAGCTGAAAGTGCAAAATGTTTTAAAAATTTGAACACTGATATCATTTCTTACTAATTACAAAATGGTTTCGGTTTGCATTTTCAAATCTACATTGAGAATGACTACTGAAATTTGTTAAATGTATGAAATTTAGTTTAAGTATTATAAACTATTTTTCATATATAAATGGATATGATGTTTATATTAATTTATAGATTTCTTAGACGAAGGAAGCATTTATGTCAAATATATCAATGATAAAATTTCATGTATGAATTTTGTTATTAAATCTCTTACTAAGAATTTTTAGATAAATAAGTAGTATATTATTTTCTATTAATAATCTCTTATTAATTAGTATTAAACAGGTGCAGTAGTTTAAAATTATTGCAAAATTATTCACAGCAACAAGATTTTTCACATTATAATTATCATCAAATACTTATATTCTTAGTATATAATTGGTAAGTAATAAAACCATGAAGTTATACTATAGCCTCACATCACATTTTTTACTGTTTTTAAGACATATACTTAAGAGTGTTAATGCCAAATTCATACTAATTTGCCTGATGTTTGTTTACATAACTATGCATTCATACATGTACTGAGAGAATAACATATATCTTCAATTTATTATTCAGACCTTTTTTGGCAACATATCTCGCAAAGCCAATTTTACTTTCCTGGTTCATCTATATTGTTTTTTTTAAATGAAATTAATTTAATGTGATTTCTTTCTATAATTTAAAAATTTAATGAAATGACTGATGATGATATGATTCTTTGTTTATTACAAGACTAACTATAGAAAAATAAATTATGAGTCAGATTGAATGTATTATGTTTCAAATACTGTATTTCTTATGATGAAATTGAAAAAAAAAATTGATGAAAAGGATTTAAAATTTTATAAAATGCATTACTATTTTCTTATATATAACTAGATGCAATGAATTGATTCTGTTCTAAGCTTAAAAATTTAACATTTTAGTAACTATTCCAATCAATTTTGTAAGTTCTATTATTTTTTGTCAAAAGGCAGATGTATTACATAATTTCAGGTGGAAATACATATCATGCATGATTTAGATGTATATGTTAGTAAAATAATTGTGAAAATGCTTTTAAATGTGCTAAATGCAGCAGCCTGATATTGCATAGATGGCAAAAAAGCCACACATTTTATGACATAAAGTTTCTGTGTTTAATAAATTTTGGGTGTTAATTTAGCTACTTTGAAGTAATAGAAAATTATTGTCAACTAATAGAAAATTATTGTCAATGATTGAATTCTTTTATGTCCAGAAATTCTAATTTCTACTATCTTTTTTATTTGAAGTATTTTACTGGTAAGATATAAATCCAGATAATATTCATATTTCGTGTAGCTTTTTTAATCATTTCTTGAAATTCTCAGATCCTGTTATCAATGGGAAAATTTTCATTCTGATTTTAAAAACAATAATGATAATTCACTTTAAAATGTAACCATATAGATTATTTGTAGAAATGAATTTAAAATGTAACTAATTATTTATAAATCATTCATTGAGATCTCTTGCTTTCATTTTATTTTATCCCAGAAAATTTTAATCTTTCACTATAGGATAAACATTATTTGTAAAATTTGTAATAACTAATTATTTTAAATCAGATATTTCATTTATCTACATTCATTTTATTTAAATTTTGTTGCTTACAACTCAGAATAGATAAATAACTGATCATTTGTAAACTGAGGAGATTTTTATTTGTATCTTTTTAAACAATACAGATTCATAAGAGCCTATACCCTTGGAGCTAAACAAAAAAAAAAAAAAAAAAAAAAAAAATTCAGAAAATATTAGTTAGCCTATTTCAAAATTAAATGTATTTTGAAAAGTATGAAATTTAATTTAAAAAAATTATTATTTATTCTCTAAGTTTTGAATTTTACAAAAGTATGAAAATTGCAAAAACTTGATACAGTTAACAAAACATATGAAAAATTTCAGCTTGTAAAGTGGAATGCCACTAGAAAACAGAACTGAAAATTAATGTTTATGAATATAAGAAAATCTCCTTAATAATTCTGTCAATAGTTTTCTTTATTTAAAGTAATCATTCTCAAAAAATAATCAGTGATGTTTCTATATGATGATAGGGAGAAATAAAAATGTATTATTTACACAGAAATAAATAGTCTTTAATTGAATTCTGCACCTGTTGGAAGAAGTTCGATTTTAAAGATGAATAAAATTAATAATAATGATGAATGCCAGATGTCTGGCCTATATGTTATCTCTATACAACCCAGAACATCTGGCCTATAGCCATTGCATTAAGCAATGGCTATAGGCCAGATGTTCTGGGTCGGATAAATTTGTCCGACCTTTAATGTCGGATAAATTTGTGGAATCATGAACATGAAATTAGGTTCTATACTATTGAAATAAAAGTAATTGTAATCAAAATTTCTGGTGAATCATTTAGTCATCAAAGTTACTTGTAATGAAACAAATCTATATATATAAAGAAATTTGTTTAATTTAATGACATTTACTGGAATTTCTCTATATCTCATATTTAGGTTATTAATATTTTTATATGCATTCCATTACTCTGAAAACTTATATTATCCTTAACTACATGTTACAATTAAATATATTGTCATTTTCTTTAATTTTGCCTACTTATTAATTATATGAATGCTAATTATTATTATATAATTGGTATCATTATGATTTTAAAACATCAATGCCTTCTAATAAATAATGAAAATTAAATAAAAAATTTATATCAAGTAGTAATATTGTCAGTTGTTAAACATTTAATTTATTCTAATGTAACATATTTATTATATTCTGCACATTTATTTTTTTTTGTGAATTATATTTTATTACTTGATTTTATCATTGCATTAATTACAATATCCTCCATGAATAAAATGCTGTCTTGTTCTTTTTATTTAATTTTCTCCATTAAAATTACCTTACTATCATAAAAAAAATTAAATAATGCCAGTAACTTCAAAGAAAGTCAATTTATAAATATGCTGTTTTTGTAAGATTTTCCATGCATATTTTATTTTATAATTTGCACCATGTATTAATACCATTAAAGAAAATTAAATTATCTAATGTGTAAAATTAGATAATTTTTTTCATTTATTATCTTTTGGAAAGAAAATTGCATCAACTATGAATCTTTTGATAGAATGGATGAATTAAATCATGAAGAAGAAGAGGATGCTTCTGACATTCGGAATTATCTTGCCTCTTTTCATAAAGAAATAGAAAGAGAAGATGCAGATGAATCCAATTCCTTAATTGAACAGGACTCTGATGAGGAGTGTTTAAGTCCTGAAGAACTGTGTAATTATTTATCAGAAAGTGAGGCAAGTATAGCATGGAATGTATTAATCTTACATGATTTTTCTGTAAGTTTTTGTGTATATGCACAAATTAAAAATGCATGAAAATCATAATTTAATATTTTCATTTAGATTGACTACAGTTATTGGTAAACAACAAAAATATAATAGTTTATTATTCTTGAATCTATCAGATGTATACAGGAGCTCTGTATACAAAGATTCCTTCTGTACATAAGTACAACAGTCTAATATCACAAAGTTGCAGGAATTTGCTATTTTCATGGCTTAAGTTATTTCTCTCATAACACATCCATAGGGTTAGGTTTATGATTGTCTCTCCTTTTCTAGGGCTGATGTTTTGAGGGGAGGGGATGAAGTATTATTTTATTTGCTAAATAAATAAATTTGTGAGAAATATAAAGTCTATAAATAATAAAATATTAGTATTATGTCCTTCACATTGAGACTTCTTTATTCTCCTGGTGGACTCCAAAAATTTCCAAAAAAAGAGTTGAATTTTCTCAATGCCAACTTGCTAAATATGTTGCCATCTATTGTAAAAAATGTTGTCAAAATGCTTTTAGTTTACAGAATTCCTAACATTACCATCTCTTCAAAGATTGCACATCCAGGGCATTATAATCTCTGAGCAAAAAGCAATTTAAAACCATTCTAAAATTATAATAGAATAATAAAGCAACTATTATAAAATAATAATATCCTTAGGATGATAAGAATTTCTATTTCAAAAGAATAATAAAATTTAGGAAAAAATTTTATGATTCAGACAAATAAACATGTTGTGCATGATTTTCAAAAGAAAAGAATCGTAGTTTCAGTTAATCTTTCCTTAGGAGGTAATATCGTAATGAGGAGCTACCTGACCATAATGGACAACTCTAGGCTTAAAATTTGATGATTTTCAGACCCAAGCCACTATATCATTCAGTCTTTTCAGAAGCATATAAGAGCCTTTTCAGTATGATTGCAGTTATGGAGAAAGTCCCTTGCATCAAATCAGGTTCCAGAATCACATCTTGCTCACCTTGTTGAAATTCATGTCCTGTAGCTCTCATATCATATATGGTCTTTATCCTCTCCATTGCTATGTTGATCCAAGCTAGAGCAAACTCAGAAATGTCTAACCATGCCTGAAGATTCTGAGCATAGTTCTCAGACCAAAGATGTATATTTTGAAAGATAAATCTGAATAAGATAAAAATTTGGAAAACAGAGTAAGAGATCATAGGGCAGATGCAGTTCATGGCTGATGAGCATTCAGTATTGAATGAATCCAGTTATTTTATGAATGGCAAATAAGCTAGCAGGAACAAAGGTGATTTCCAATCCCAGTTTTGTTGATTCTCTGAGATTATGAGGGAAAGATTACTTAGGATCATTTGCTTAAACTATTTTACCATTCTGTCTAGTTGTGGGTGTAGAAAGGTGGCTGTGTTTTGTTGATTTGAAAAAATTGATTGGAGTAAAATTTTTCCCTCAATTGAAATGAAGTTTATGTGATGCTTCAAATTTGGAAATCAAATACTACAATAGTTATCGCTTTTTAAGTAGAGTGGGTAAGTTTCAGGATATGCAGGAGACTTCGATGCTGAGACCTCTTTCAGTTTGTTAAATTCATTCACATTATTTTTACCTTAAGAACTTCTGTTTGTTTTCTTCTTTCTTCTTTTGAGCATCAAATTGCAATCCAATAGAAAATTCTCTCACTTTTTGATCCTCATCATTTTAGGAATCAAACTCTTATTTTCTTTTCCTTCTGTGGTTTTCCCACATCTGTTTTTCTTTTTCTTCTTCTGTGGTTTTCTGCATTTTTTTTTTTTTTTCTTCTTTCCTTGGTAGTTCAGGAACATTTCAATGATATAAAAAGTTTTCTCAATTTCTTCTTTCTCACTAATATCTTCTTTATCTTCAAAATAAAATATTATCTTTGCCATTTTCTCTTTATTACTTTCACAGCACTGTTGTTTGAGTTTATATTTTTTTTCTGCATCAAAACTTAGATATCTTTCAAATTTATTAGCTCTCAAATTCATCATCACTTATCAAATATCTCAGCAATAAGACCTCTAAACTCAGATCCTTCTCTATTACTTTCTGTTTCCCTGCTTGATTCAGCATCATTACTAGTTTCTTTGGCTTCTTTTTATTATTTTCATCTGCTGATCTGCTTTCTTTCTCCTCAATCTATATTAAATGAAAGGGTGCATCATTACTTCTATTATATTATTATCATCATCTTTTTAATTTTCACTTTCACCATTACTTCTATTATTCTGATGCATTTTCTTTAATAGAACATTTTTTGTCTTCATTTCCACCAGCACTTTCAGTATTCATATAAATTTTTTTCTCTTATTCACATTTTTCTGCATTATGTGATCACTTATCATTTATCGTCACTTTTCTTTTAAATAGTATCCATCTGTGTGTTTACTACATTTAATATACTAGCCTGCATTCCTTTCATAAATGAAGCAGTTGCTCAAATTTTGTTTCTTTTTTAGTCTTTGCTGTAGTTTTCATTGTTCCAGTCCATTTCTAACATCAGTCCTTTACATTTTGGATGGATTTATGGATTGAAAGGATTTTAATTGAAACAGACAAATTTATTTACACTATTTTTCACAAATATTTATTTTTAATAAAGCAGAAGCAATCTAGTTTTCAATTGGTTACTATAACAATGCACTATGTCACTGACAGAGCATGAAAAAATTTTACAAGAAATTGGCTCAAGTCCGTGGCCAAGTTCAGCAGTTTCATTACAATCGAACACTGATAACCATGTGTCACAATTGTTCAGTGAAAGTACAAAAGCAGTGACTGTAACAAGCTTTTTATCAAACTCTCAGAAAGCCCCCAAATTTTCCAGATACTTCATGATGCCAAGTCACCACATTTGGCACCAGAATCTTCATCAAGAAGATCAAATACTTTAAATGTGCAGTATTTGTTATTCTTTTTATTCTCTCTTTTAAAAAAGCTACACTATGCTATCCAAACAATAGGAAAAGTAAGTTTAGATCTGGATTTTTTTTATCACTTTATGACATTGTTGACTTCAAACCTTAGCAATGAAAGGTAGTGCCAATATTCGAACATGAAGGTTTTAGGACTTTTCCAATAGTTTGCTTATACCATTGTTAAAAATTATGTAAATTGATATTCAAAAGTTTATTCTTCTATATAAAATTATCCTGCTTAAGATTATATTCATGTTTTAATACCAAAATCATTTTTAGATTCTATGCATACCTAAGACATGTATTTTAATTTGACAATCTTGAACTGACTTTCAAATATGTGAATGATATTTTAAAATTTGTATTGATTGCTTTAAAATTGTATTTGAGTCAGATTGTTAAATGTTTTCTTTATTGGATAAAAATATCCAAGAATAGTGAAATCAAAATAAAATGTTTGAGTAATGTGATTATTTATGTGTAATTAGATGAGTTTATGCATTTATTTATGACAATATATGCTTCTAATTAGTAGTATAAATTACTAATTTATACGAATTATAATACTATACTAAAAGTTAGAAAATATATACTACTAATCAATACTATTTATAGTTAACTAATTTCATCAAATGGTACAAAAATACAATCATCGAATGCTTGGATGTCAAGGGGATTGAAGAAAGAAAAAGAACTTTTTGGAAAGTCTGTTAAAAATTGATTTGGCAAATATGTGTTGCATTTTTGCAAGGAAGTAAAATGCATTTAAACCAGAAACATTACTTCAATTGCAACAGTATAATTTTTGAACATTGAAGCATTTTACAAAATGAATAGATTGATAAAAATTACATTCCTCTACTAATGTCTGCATGTGCTTGCAAAGGAAGTTTCAATGTATTTCAAATTAAAATTTGTGTGTACACTATAAAGATTCAAAATAGGCTTTGAAGTATCATTATCTTTAAAATGTATAGTTGTTGGTAAAAAAATTAGTCTTGCATCATACAGTTATAAAAGTTTCTTATATAACACATTCAGTGGCATTAATATCGTTAGAACTGACTATCACTACGAGCAAGTTTATCACACTTTTCAGTAAAACATACAAATTTTCCCATCTGTGCTTATGTCTGTTTTGTAATATATTTATTTATTATAATTTGAAGCTCTTTCTTTCTAATGTGAAATATACCATTGAAAATTAGGAAATAAATGCAAAAATGCACTATTTATTTGCAAATATTAAATGTTTTCTTTCACATTTAAATATATCACATATGCTACTATAATAACACATAGAACCTTTGTGTTGAATGTGGTTTTTGTGTTGTTTTTTTAAATTGCTAAAATATAGAAATAGTACTTGCTATTATAATTGAATTAAAAAATGTGATTATTAGGTCCTAATTCTATATTTTAAAATGAACCTCATTATTTCTTTGGAAGTCATTATTTCTTTTGAAATTGTACAATAAGAATAATAAACTACATAGGAAAAAAAATTCTCTAAGTATTTTGACAATATTTAAGTATCTTGTTCACATAATGAGCTATTCAACTAGAAGGTAAATAAAGATATGGCAAAGATTTCAGAGAAACATCATTACATTCTTTCTCAGTGTTGGTCAAACCTTACTGTTCCCCCTCCTCTTCCATTAGGTAGTATGCTACTAGTGATAAAAAATATTTTAAGCTTACATTATAAATTAATGCTTTAAAATAATACTAGCTCAGTGTTTTAATTATATCATCTTATCAATATAAATTATTTATTTTTCTTTAGTTGAATGGTGGAATTGACATTAAAGATGAACCTGAAGATGATCCAGAGTATTATTCTGGCATTGTTTCTAATCCACATCAGATAAATGTAAATAATGTCAAAAACAAAAATACTGTAAGTGCTAACAATTGAAATTATTTTAGATTGTGTAATTATAGCATGATTTTTTTTATGAAATTATTTCAGAATATTTTTATTATTTTAGAAAGAAAAACTTAGTGAGGAGTTAAATATCTTTTCACATTTTAGAATGAGATTTTTATTTAGTACATAATTTTTATTGCTAATGTATTTAACTAGAGTGATTGTGGTAAGTATTTTATAAACTTTAAAATATGTAGTGTAGGACATTTCCTACATAATTAAAAATATTGTTATGGTACATGCAAATGCACATTCAAACAATTTCATTATTGAAACAATAATTGCAATTTTAAAAATTGTTTTACAAATGAACTTATGTTTATTATTTCAGAAAATATAACATAATATATTTTTTTTTCTATAAATCTTGTATATGTTTTTGTAGGCTGTTTTTTTTTTTTTTTTTGTAAGCTTGTTCTTCATCATAGTTATAATTTCACTAACAAAAAATTATGATACTGTTTCTAGCTATACACAATCCAATGATTTAATGTTATAAAAACTGTATATAAAGCAATTACTGAAATTATTATTGTGACTGGATTTCTGCTGTCTTTGAAAAATTCATGAATTTATTTTATTTATTGCTATATTTGGGGCTTTGGAAAAGTTCTTTTTTTTTCTTTAAATTTTTGAAAAGTCATTAAAAATATGTGAAAGTGTGCATCTATTATTTTCTGGGAGCGAAAAGAAAATTAGTTTGTGATTTGATTTTGGTTTGAAAGTTTCATAAATGAAAAAGTATATTTTTATGAGAGTGTTACCAATCATTAATCTTTACTTTAAATGGTTTGAGGAAAGGAGAAATAGCAGAATTACTATCACAATTGATAAGGAATGTTCAACTGACCAGCAGATGCGGATAATATTATTATGCCTATTAATGTGTCTTCAAATTTGCTTAAATGCAGAGCTTTGTGGAAGGTTATTAGTCATATAACTTTTATAAGATTTCACATTTTTCTAAGAAGCATCCTCAGATAGCAAGATTGCCAAAAAGTTTTCTTGTAGGCCAATAAAATGCTCTTACTAATATTTATTTTTGGAACATGGTTGCATATATTAAGAGTATTTTATTTAAATATCTGCTTGAATTTAATGCATATAAGACTAATATTTGAGGAAACATTCATGAAATCTTGCTGGTGGAGATACATATTTGGTTTTGGAATGAGAAAAGTATGGAGGTTGAAACAAGATATGTGGCTTCAACTTTCAATTTAAAGATATTTTTCAAGAATTTTATAATTCTATGGAAAAATTAGATTGAGAAAGATTGAATATATCTCAATAGATAGTCCATCAGTATATTAAGTATTTTTTTTTTAAATTTAATTTATTGAGTGATGAAATTCCAAAAGAAAATTCAGTATTGTTGATAAATTTGAATAATCTGCATTTTGTCAATAATTCATTTACATGTGCCGAAATAGTATCCTAATGGAATACTGGTCTCTTTTTATTTTATATTGTGTATTACTTAAAAAATTCACTTGAGAGAAGGGAGGACAATCTAAAATTTTCAATGACTGAGGTACTCTCCCCCCCTCCCCTGAATTTTTTAGAACCAGATGGCTAGAGGATTTCATTTGCATGCGGCTGAACATGCAAATGAAATATGGAGCGACTTTGTATTATACGTTCAGGTTGCTGAAAAGGTCGGATTTCTTACACCAGAACCTAAATTATATAAATTTCTTGAAAACTTTAGCAAAGGTAAACTTTATCAGGTGAATTTGGATTTTCTTATCATTCATCAAATTTATCCAATCATTTTAAAAATTAGATTCTTTATCTTTGCCATTTTTGGCACATGATATAAAAGAAATTATCACTGGCTGTTTGAAAACTTTCAGTGCCAATGAAAAATAATGTTTTGAAGATCTAATAATTTTAAATAGCATTTCCTAATTAAAATTTTTTTTCTACCAAAAACTTTTATGTTGATATCAGCAAAGTTAGAATGGAATTCTGTGGGGACATTATGTTAAAAATCTTACTATTCAGGGAAAAAAAAGGGGGGGGGCAATAGAGTTGAAACATGAATTTTATAACTTAGTAGATTTTTTAAAACCTTTTTCAGCTATTTACTTGCTAAAGTAATGAGTATGGCCTCTTAGATTGATGATCATTGCTCTTATAACAATATGAAAGCCATTCTTTCTATCCTGGCAGATTGCAATTGAAAAAGGAAAAATATGACTCTATTTTAAAGAATTTAACAACTTTTTGATTGATGCCGCTTGCATTTTGGTAGAATTTGAGAAATCTGAAATGTCCAAGAATCAATTTGATGAGCTTTATCAAAATATTTAAAATATCAAAAGTCATTTTAGAAATTGTGGAGCATAATTTAAATTCTGATGACACCATCAGATGTTCTAGCCATTGTATAAAACAGACTTTTGCTTAAATAAAAATATTGATGCTGAAGATATTGAAGAAGAAACATGTTACGAAATGTTTGGTTTTAAGTGAATTGAAACAAATAGTGTTGAGTAGGAAAATTTCAAACGGCAAAAGAATTAAAAAAAAAAAAAAATAGACATACAAAGATTATAATCACTAATTGAAGGAAAAAAAAATAAGAAAAGGTAACATATTACAGATGAATTTAATGACTTAAAATAAAAAAGAATTTGAAATGAATGTTGAAAAATTATAAAGGAAGCACTGAAGAAGTCTGAAAGCAAGTTAATTGAAAAAATCAGAGAAGAGTAGAAATTTTCAGTACATAACAAAATCAAATGTTTCATGAATTGAGACATTAGCAAAACAACATAAAATATAAATTTAATATGTAGCTTAATGATTCAGAAGTTATACAGTTGTCAAGTTCTTTTTATACTTGATTAGATTGACATTCATAAATGGTTGTGAAATCAAAACTAAGGTGGAAAAGGCTTTTTTACTGCCATTAATTAAATGAGGATTGTAAATGAAAAAGGTAGATATTATGAAAAGCAGATTTTTCTGCATCAAAATATCATAAAATCAAAGTTGTCAACCTGAAAAATGTTCTAAGTGTCCAACATGTTATAAAAATTACTTAGTAGTAATAGTAGTATATATAGTTAAAATGCTTTTGTAGATGTTTTCCCCTGATACAAATACTACAAGGTATGTAACTTTTTTTTCTCATTTTCATATAAAATTTAACATTTATTAACTTGTAATTTATTATGTATTGTTTGTTTGTACATCTACTCTTGTAATTTGTTGCATTTTAGAGCAAATGGTTCACTTCATTTTAAATGAAAGAATGGAATATTGAAATGGAAATTAATAGGAATGAAAAATTATGCTCGAAGCTGCATTTCATAAATTTAAACATATTTATGGATTTACAATAATAATTCAATAAAAAACCTTTTTTTTTTCCGTATAAGTAATACATTGTAAAATAAATAAAAATAAGAACTTAAATATTTCATTTTCAGTTCATATTTAATAGAATCATAGAAAATTCAATGTAAGAAAGTAGTCATTTTATCATCTGTTATAGCTCTTTCTAATAATTTATATAATTTTGTATGAATGATTATATTATATACATATATGTTTTATTTCATTTTATATAGTTTAAAAATTTTTGTTAGAATCAGCTGTTAAAAAAATGTTTTAAATTTTTCAGAAACATATGAGAAAAAGTACTGCTGAAATAGTTCGATTAGGAGACAAGAGTCCTGTGATGACAAACCAAATAAGTGAACTGTCAGATGAAACAAATGAAGAAACTACAGTCATCCCTGGCATTGGTGAAGAACTTCATATCGATGATCAACAAACTTTAGAAATGGTTGCCCAGTTTGCTGAGCAAGCTGTTTCTAATGCAGCTAAGAATTCCACTTTATCAGTAATTTTTTTTCTCTTTCTTTTATTGTAAAATTGTAAAAGTTTTTATATTCAGGAACCAAAGTTTATATTAATAATCACAGTTAGTTTAATATTCAAACTGATAAAAGAATATGATGAACTGATAAAATAATTACAATTCTATTTTTGATTAATTTTTAATTATACATTTCTAATATACATATAAATTTATGTTGGAAGCCAAAAATGTGGTGCTTAACAAATTTGAAAGCTCATTGTCCTGAGTTGAAAAATATAAGATAAGAATAATGTACTGCTTGGGAGATTTATATCAATAGCTTGTTTCTTAAGGTTATCATTAACAAGAATATAGACTTTCCTCACTGTTAAAGTATTGACATGGAATATATTTACTTATTTAAAATTTTCATTTCTGTTGCTCAATAAGATTGAAAAATATAACAATTAATGATAGTGATTAGTGCTAATTAAAATTTACTCAAAAATAAATTTTGTTTTAACCTGCTTTCAAAATAAAGCATTTAATATTAAATAAAAACTAGATGTATTTGTAAAGTCAGATTCAACAGCAAAAAATTAATAACTGAGAAAGGTTGTCTAAGATTGGTGTGTGCAACATAGAACTTTCTACCAATCACAAGTTTTTGCACCACATGATTGAAAGATTTCATCTTAAGATTGTCAGTGAATTGAATTTATTTTTTATATGTGCCACAATAGACAGCAATAAGAATATGCAGCATTACTTAAGTAGACTATCTATCTAACACATCTATCAAACACATAAATTAAATTGATGTCTTGCCTGGACTTTTTTTGTTTTAGTGCTCATCTAAAAATATCGGTTATATTTCACATCAGTGAACATGTTTATCATAGATTTCTTGAGATAAAAATTGAAATTTCAGATTTTGTGATTCCTGTTCACACATATATTTTCTACTGGTTTGTGTCTAATATAAGTGGCACATTCACTTACATTGAAATTTCAGAATTCCCATCTATATTAATTTTGGAGACTTATGCTTATTCACTCCCTTGTATGCGTGTACTTGCTCTTAGCAATTTATTTATTGATCTAAAATATTGAACTTTAATACAAAATTTGAAAGAAAGTAAGATTTAATTGGATGTTCACTGAATTGAAACTGGATATTTTCACAATTTAGTTATCTTTAAAAAAAGGCCTTTTCTTATAAATACAATAAAAATGAAATATAGAAAATGAAACTGTAATTGAAAAGTAATTCTATTACGAGGTTAACAAAGCAATAACAAATTGATGTGTACCAAAACACAAGGTGATTATAATTAAAATCCTAGTGTTTGAAAGATTCTATAAGAAAAACCATTTGGAGTATGATGAAGAAACTTGGTATTTGTTATACTTATAACATGGAGAGATAATTTTCTCAATAAAAAATTTAGTTTAATTTTTTTGATAGGTGGAGCTTTTTATTGTCACTACTTTATATATATTGAAATTACAATATATTTTTCTTTGTTAAAAGATATGAAATGAATTATTGCAATATTTGCTCAATATGTGAGCCTCGAGTCCAATCAAATGCTGCAGACAGTATGATCTACAATAGCACCTAATTTTCCTGGTAAATTGCTAGAATATATATAGTAATATTACTTGTTAAATCTGCAACAGAATTAAATTTGTCCTTATAGAAGTGGTCTTTTAAATGTTGCTGCAGTTAGAAATCGCACGGATTCAAATCAGGTGAACAGGCTGGGCAAGCATTTCAGAAACATCCGGTTGGTACACAAATTATACCATCCTCACTAAAAGTTTAATGAAGCAGTAGTTTAATAGACTAAGCAATATGAGGTAGGGCTCCATCTTGCACAAATATTGTTAAATTTAGACAGTTTATTTTGGAAAACAAGGAATCACATTATTTTCTAGAATTTTATTGTAAATAGTATCGGTTTATGGTACAACAAATGAATCCTGTTGGTGTAAAATTTTCAGAAAAAAATGACTAATAATTATGTCAACAGTCATACTACACCAAATTATAACAACTGCATGAACGCATGGGTTTTCCAAAAGCAGTATGTGTGTTGGATGAACATTCTACAATTCTGAGTGTTGACTTGTCCTGATAAAGTGAAATGCACTTCATCAGTCCACAAAATCTTTTGAATCCAAGATCAATTTTTTTAAAGAATAAATTTAGCAAATCTCTTCTTTATTATGGATGTCCTAGTTGCAGATGCTAAAAATTTTATATGGATACCTTTGGAAAACGTAGTGCTAGACTTTTGGTAGTGTTTGGCCATAATATTGATAATGTCCTTGCTAAACTTCTAGTACTTACATGTCACTGATCCACTATCACTGAATCATTTGCTTTCTTAATTTCTTCCAAAACTTCCTGATTTGCAGCATGTCATCTTCTAAGAAGTTCCTGGAAATCTCCCATATCTACAAATTTACTTATAATTCTCTTCAAGCCATTCACAGACATCTGTCCTTTTCTCAAATCATTAGGATGACAATATTCTTTCGAAGCAATAATTGTAATTGCTATTAGTTTGCTAAAAACATTTTACTAAAAGAGCACATTCTACCATTAATGAAATCATGGTTGTATTTTAGACACACTACTTTGTTCAGCAAAATGTTTTTTAATTAAAGTGGCAAGCAATTGTGACATAATAAAGAAAGCAAAAAAAAAAAAAAAAAAGTTTTAATACATACAACACAACCTATTAAAAAAAATGAACGAATTTTTCACTGTGGAATTCATTTTTCCATGCCCTAAGTATAATAAATGCCAAATGTCTTCAACATATTTCAAATAGTTTTTCTTCTATAATCTTTCAAACATTTTCACTTTAATTATAACCACTCTGATTATAAAAGGAGTCAAAACAAACATTTAAACAAAATTTGATCTTATCATTTTGTACTTCTGTCATTGAATCATAAAAGTTGTTACTAAGGTAGAAATTTAAAAAATTTTAATAATAGCTTTTTAAAACAATAGGAAAACATATACTTAAAAATTTTACTAATGAATGACAATGGCATATTAGTATTTGGTTGTAACTAGTAACAAAAAAAAATGTTCAAATTCTGTATTTACAATGCAATGCTACAAAAAAAAAAAAAAAGAAAGAAAAATCCATTGTAAAAGATCTGACTTTCAAACCATTTGGAGAAAATATTGCAAAATGCACTAAAAATTTTAATAAATTATTGAATGAAATAAAATTCTATTCGATTGTCTGAAGCTAAAAAATAGTAGGCTTAAAGAGATATGTGGCATTATTATACTGGGTCTATTAAAATTTAAACTAAACTATTTAATACAAAAAGCAAGATAAATTCAAACATTTTCAAAAAATTTAATCAATACTTAAAAGTTTTAAGGCAGCACAATCAATGAAACAAAAATTAACTTTAAAAAAATCACAATTCACAATTTTATCCAAATCCTCTATAAATGATGTTAGATTAAGTTTTAAGGGTACAAAAAGGATAATATATAGAGAGATGCAACATGTATATTATAAAATAAAAGTAGAAATGAAAATTCTGCTTTCGAGTTATTGCAGCCTGATATTTTGATGATGATGTTAACTAGTAATTCTGAATGAACCAAATATTTCATAACTTAAATGCATTTCAATTAAAATTATATTAATATTATCTTTAATTACATTTGTGTGAATTAAATGCACTTGAACCAAGAAAGAAACAAAATTAAGAAGATTAAATGAAATTAAGCTAGAACAATTAAATACAGGTGTCATGCATTTTATTTATTTAAAGCACAATTTTTTATTTCTTAAGACTCCATTTCTTCCAAAATATTTTATAATGTCCTAGAATAAGAAGGATGGTATAATAAAGCTTTAATGAATGACAAATAAAAGTATTTTCAATTGGAAGTAATTATAAAACAAATTCTAATGAAGTTCTTTAAGGCAAGATTATTTTCTTAGAAGTTTTTGCTGTACTATTTATTTTGAAAGGCAACTAAAAGGCACCAAGAAAAAATTTCTCCAAATTATAAAATCATACTCTAGTATGTATATGGGTTGTTGACTGAATTCGTCAAATTGGTGAAATTTTTCTTGCCACTTTTTGGTCTCCGTAACAAGTACCATTTTTTGCTTATAAATGCTGAAAATTTTTAAATGTAAAAGAATTTGAAAAGAACAATCTAATCTATATATATTTTATACTACACCATTTAATGTTGCAAAATGCTGTTTGGTTTTAAAAATACAGCAATACCATTTTCAACAATTTGTGGTTACTATATACAAAAAGATATACATATTCTTTTGTGGGGTGTTTAAGTTTTTATATATGTCAAATGATTTTTAATGTACAAACTATGCAAATTTAAAAGAAAAAAATTGCAATTATTTAATCTTGCTGTTGTATTATATTGCTGTTTCTTTGTAATTTTGGAATAACCGTCTTCAAAACAAGTGAAAGTATAAAGCAATTTTTGTAATAGTTTAAGAATTTTTATTTTCCATTACATTACGAAATTTCCTTCTTCTTTCAGGGATTAGATAATGGAAGTTCTTACCAGACAGTAACCATAGTTCCATCTGATACTAACCCTGGAGAACTTAGCTATGTGCTGTTTGTTTCCCAGGCTGAAGATGGGGTAGATAAATTAGTTGAAGATGCATCCATGTCTGTATTCAATCTGAATGATGTCTCAGAATTTGGGGATGCATTTCTGACGAAGCAAGTAGACTCTAATAAACACAAAATGCGAACAATAAGATTGTCAACAAGGCGATCTCAGCTTGTATCTCAGCAACATGTCTGTGCCTATTGCAGCTATACCAGTCCTAAAAGGTATTTGTTATCTCGGCACATGAAGTCTCATTCAGATGAACGTCCTCACAAATGTGGTGTCTGTGAAAGAGGATTTAAGACTTTAGCATCACTTCAAAATCATGTGAATACTCATACTGGAACACGCCCACATCCTTGTAAAGACTGTGAATCCTGTTTCACAACTTCTGGAGAACTAGTACGTCATATACGATATAAGCATACTCATGAAAAACCCCACAAATGCACTGAATGTGATTATGCTAGTGTGGAACTTAGTAAACTAAAAAGACACATGCGTTGTCATACTGGAGAAAGGCCTTATCAGTGTCCTCATTGCACTTATGCTAGTCCAGATACTTACAAGTTAAAGCGCCATTTGCGCATTCACACTGGGGAAAAACCATATGAATGTGACATCTGCCAAACTCGATTCACTCAGTCAAATAGTTTGAAAGCTCATAAACTGATCCATTCTGGAAACAAACCAGTGTTTCAATGTGAATATTGCCCAACCACTTGTGGTAGAAAAACTGATCTTCGTATACATATGGAAAAGCTTCATTCTAGTGACAATCCACATCGTTGCAAGAGATGTGGAAAAGTTTTCCTTGACAGATATAGTTACAAGGTATGAATAAATTGATGAATCTCAAGTAAAAAAATGTTTATACTTTTGGACTTTTAAATCAACTCAAATTCAACAACATAAAGTATGTTTATTTCTTACTTTTATATATTTTATTTTTAAAAAAAGCTGCATGTGCTGTTTATTTTAAATATATGATCTTTCTTCAAACCTGTGGTGCGTTTCATGTTATAATTGTAAAAAAAAAAAAAAGTGTACTGGCAACGTTTTTTTGATATGAGAAATCCTTAGGAACAATGAAAAAACACACATCTTTTTATTGAACCAATGATGTTTCTAAGTAGTTATTGGATGATATTGAAAGAGAATGAATTTTCTAAAAGTTGAATAAATATTAAGCATTTTGAGTGTTTGCAGTAATGTTAGAAATTTCAATGATATATGAAAACTTTTTTATTGAACAATGTTGATATGAGATTGATAATTGTTCCAAATGTGAGTAATAAGTGTAAAAGAAGAAAATTATAAAAATGTGCAGTGATATGCATAATCAAGAAGGTTTATTGCAATATGGAAAATTTAGGCGAAAGAAAGTTTAGAAACAGTAAAATACAGACTATTTTCAACTGCTAAAATATAAAGTTGTCATTTGACATCATGTGAAGAAAAAATTACATTTGGTATACTAGATTTTTTTCTTCTTGATGAATTGAAATATTCAAAATAACTATAAAAAAGTACAATATAAAAAAATCAACATAGTTTTGGTTATTTGTTACTTTGGTAAAATTTTTATTTTAAGAAAATAATAAGGATAAATTTTTCCAACTGCATCATTTAAAAATATGCTTTCAAGGTTTTTTTTTTTTTTTTCAATGTTAATTTAGTGGTGTTGAGCATTTGAATTTATTTTATTATCACAGTATCTGTAGTTTTTAGAAAATGTATTTTATATCCAATACTCAAAATACATTATATAGTATTGAAATTGTTGTATTACAGATCTCTTTTTAATAAAAATAGTTGAAATAGATTAGGACAAAAGATCAAATTATTTTTAATGCTTTCTTTTTCTCCAAGCATTCATTATAAATATAAATTTTAAATGTGTGGTAGCTAATATTAATACACAAACCTTGATTGATAAATCATCCCTTTCTTTTTAGAACAGATAATTGATCCATTTTTGTATTTTTTGGAAATAAATATTGTTTCAATTTTTTAATAAACTTACTTGTAACATGTTTTTTTTTCTCTGTATGTATCACTACAAATCTTACATCTTATCCATGCTTTTAACAAAGAAAATTTTTTAGTGCATTTGGAAAACCTGCAATGTTTTCTATAGTTAATGTACATTTTATAATGGAATTAATTGAAGAGAGAAAGCATTTTATTGTTTTAAGTTTTAGAATTTTCTTTTTCTGTTTTCATTTTTGTTAGATCCATGTAAAGAGTCATGATGGTGAAAAATGTTTCAAATGTGATCTCTGTGATTATGCTTCCATCTCTCAACGCCACCTAGAAACTCACATGTTAGTTCACACAGACCAAAAGCCTTTCCATTGTGATGAATGTGATCTGTGTTTTCGGCAAAAGCAGCTCCTGAAAAGGCATAAAAACCTTTATCACAATCCAGATTATGTAAAACCAGAGCCTAAAGAAAAGACACACATTTGTGCTGTTTGCTACAGAGCTTTCCGTCACAAAGTAAGATTTTTACAATTAGGTGTAAACTTTTCTTTAGAAAGGTTTTTGTTATCTGAAACTGAATTGAATTTAATTTGTACTTTAAAAGAAGAATATATGTGAAAGATAGTAGAATTATTCAAAAATTTTTGTTTTTTATTTTTTATGATTTTTTTTAAATAAAAACTTTTTTTATTGAACAAATATTCCATGTTTGTAGTTACAATATTCCAAGGTAAAAATCTATATGAATATAGATTTAGGCTATTTCCTTATAAATAAGAAGAAAAAGAAAATAGTAAAGGAAAAAAAAAAAAAACAATGTTTAACATATCTATATATATAAAACTTCCTCAAAATTCAATAAGCTTTGTTATAATATATTTTTGATAACGTATTGTGTTGTTAAAGTATTGTTTATTTGTTGAAGTTCAAAAATTCTTTTATAATAGCTTTGTGCTATTAGGGATAGATCATAATATTTTACAGGCTTTAAAATGAGATGAAATGATTGATGAGAAAATAAATATATTTGTATGTGTTATATAACTATATGGTATCTATATTGAAGTGGAAATGATATATAATATTAGACATGAATGGATCAAAAATAAGCTGTAGATATGTTATATATAATATCACAAGCTCATGCATGCTTTCCAAGGAAGCACAATTGTAATGATGATAACATGTTTGTTAAGATACTATAATTACTGTAACATGAAATGAAAATGATGTGGACATTTATAAAAAATCAAATTTTTGAGTAATCAGTTTTTGTATATAATGTCTTCCTTAGTTAGATATGGTTACTTGATTCTTAAATGACATCATTACGTAACATGTTTTTTAATAATTATTCTTAATGATAGTAACATGAATATTAAGGTACTATTACTGCTGTAATATAAAATATAGATTCTAGTGCACATTTGTAAATAATAATAATAATAATAATTCTGCTCAAATATAATTTTCTATTTAGAAAACAAAATTTTAGTCTAATCATTTTCAGATTTAATATCTTCCAAAGTATGTTATGATTGCTTTATTCTTAGATCATCAACAGAAATCTGGATCTACTATTTTAAATTTGGACTTGTCAAATTTTTTATTTACTGGCTAATCATAATATGATCTGAACTATAAATGAAATTAATGTTCAAGCAGTCTTAGGAATATTGCCATTCAATAATTTATATCTTGATGTTGTAAATATCAAATAGCTTTTCTGCTTTATTAACAGTGTTTAATAATTGTACATTACTTAAACTAAAATATATCCACAATTGTACTTTATCAAAAACTAAAATATATCCACATTTTTTCTTGATAAACAAAAATTTTTATTTGTTAAATTTTGATCTTTGTAACCAGCATATTTATTATATTTTTGTTGTAAAGGGAAATCTCATGCGTCATTTTGCTGTTCATGATCCTGACGCTACCATTTCTGAAAAAGAATTAGCTATGCAACTGGGAGAGTCCAGAAGACTCGGAGATGATGAGGATGGGGAAGATGATGAGGAATTGAAAAGAAATCTGACAGAAAATGAAGATCAGCAAGTAAATTTTATTATTTTTTATTATTATGTATTCTGATAATTAATATGAAAGTCTAGTCAAAATTAATATAAATGTTAGTCTAAGAAATATAGAACCATTTTTTTTCTTGTTCCAAAAATTAAATGATAGAAAAGAATGTTTGAAGTAATTAATTTTTTAAATTTTGGTTAACTTTATTAATAATGTCCTTCTATTTATATTACTGTGTTATTTTTAGCTCCAAATGGTCACTCTAGCATTTTTTAAATTCTTGTTCAGATTTCAAGCTTGCAATTCATATTGAATATTTATATATTTTCTTAACCCTAGAATGCATGACTTTATATTTATTTTTTTATGAAAAAAATGTCTATGCTTTGAATAACTAATTGTAATTTAAGAAAATTGTTTAAAAATTTTTAATTTTTTAAAAAAAAATTAAACAAAACAGTTAAAATGTACCAAATGCCTACATTTAAAATTAAACAATATTCCAGTGGCACAAATCGCATTCTAATGATACTGTAATAAAAATAAAAGTCTCTTTTTACAACGTATTGTTTACATCACAAAAAAATAATAATGGAAAAAAAATGTGTAGTCGTGGCTATATGATAAACTGTAGGGCTAAACTTCTATGGGTACAAAAAAGTTCCGAATATTAAGTTTCAATTTCATACAAAATGTACATTTTACTGTCTTTAGCCTTTTTTTTTTTTTTTTCAAATTTGAAACTTTTAAATAAACTTTAACATAAAAGTAGTTTTGAACTATTTTACTATTTTTAGTAAAAAAAATAGTTTTTATGAAAAAAATCAGTAATGAATAGCATTTCCATGAAAATTATAAAAATAAACTTTTATATAAAATAATTGCAGTTTAATCTATTTAATTTTGCTGTAGGTTGTTGTCTTTGAGGTAATACAACTCCCGCCATCCACTGGAGTAGGTCATGAAAATTCATCATTTGCATCGATGGACAGCAACACAATCACATTGAATGGCTTGGAATCACAAGGATATTCTATTGTTCAATCAGCTGATGATGATAATAGAGATTTGTTTGATCTATCTGAAGAAACAGATGTTTTTGACAATATGGGAAATATTTCTTCTATTTCAAGTAGTAAGTAAATATTTTGTGTAACAGTTTTTCTTAATCATAATTATTTAAAGATTTTAATTCTTTTAAATTTTTTTTTGATTATCTCTTTGATAATTCTGTAATTAGAATATCCTTCTATAGGTTTCTGAGAAATATTATTAGATTCAATGAAGTCAGAATGTGTTATATTTATAATATATATAATAAAAATAAGTCTGCATATTCTGTTGCATATTATCATTTTAACAAACATTTTTTTAGTAATCAAATTTATCTATGATTTTTTTTTTGAAATATTGATAAATTTTGATTAGAGAAGTCATAAATTTTTCTGATTTTCACTGTTTTTTTTTTTTTTTTTTTCATTTAATGGTTTATTTAAAGCTGTTTTGAAAAAAAAAAAAAAAAATCCCTGCCCCACAGTATGAAACTTTCTCAACACATTTGTCATGCTGTTTTTACATAAAAATGAATGGAATTTTCTTACACAGCTATTTGAATTTCTCATGAATAAAACTATGTTTTCAATTTTTCTTCTATAAATTAATATTTAAAGATTACTTTCTAATAACAGCCTTGTAGAAGTCTTTGCTTTGAGGATATTGATATTTTTTTTGTATGAAAAATTTGGGAATTTTATTTAAAAAAATGAAAAACACAGTTTTTAACAGAGTTTTCAGTTGATTGAAAACCAAATAATTGGCATTATGTTGTGCATGTTTTTTAAATGTGTTACCATTCATATACGAAAACAATAGTATATTCATTTTAAATTATTTTATTTATTTGCCTGTAATTTATTAAATCAACATATTCATCAAGCATATTTTTATTTCTTGTAAAATTGCAATTATTACTCAGTCCAGTGAAAATTTTAAATATGTTATTTACATAGATATCATCATGGCTATTATTGAGTTAAA
The DNA here is from genome assembly GCF_947563725.1 of Argiope bruennichi. Taxonomy (NCBI): domain Eukaryota; kingdom Metazoa; phylum Arthropoda; class Arachnida; order Araneae; family Araneidae; genus Argiope; species Argiope bruennichi. Next base: position 117,931,232 of record NC_079159.1, read on the forward strand.
CAATAAAAAATTACAAAAATAGCGAAATTGAAAGAAGGTTTTGAAAATAGAATTTGTGAAAAATATTGTTTTCTTCCGTTAAATACAAGTTATGCCGAAAAAACTTTAAAATTAAAGAGCAGCAGGAGCAATTCGTTAATGCCAAAAGTTATTTAAATTACTTTTAGAAGATATTTATTGATGCTTCTGAAGAACATAATTCTGATTGCAATTTATTTTCATTTTTGTGTCATTGTTTTTATATCAATTTTTGTGCAATAGTAAGTGTTCTCTTGATTTTTAAAAATATTTTTTCATTATGCATGTGATAAATGACTTTAATGACCAGCTTCTTTTCCCAAAAATATTGCTTTCCAAGTTGTTAAATCTTTGTTACAAAATGAACATTTAGTACCTTTTACTTGTAATTTCAAATTGCGCCTTTACTGTTTGATGAGATTAAAAAATATAAATTTAATAAAAATAAAAATTTACGTGAAAATAATTTTTTTTATATCTGCTTTTTAATTGATTTATTAAGACCTAATAACTATTAGGTCTTAAGATTTTTTTTTCTTCCCTCATTCTGATGCCAAATTTATAAAATTATTGCTTAAATTGGTATGAAATATTTAATTGTTTAAAACTGCTCTTTTGTTGTTCATAAAGTTGAAAAGTATTTATTTACTAGACATTGAAATTTTTTAAAAAATTATCATCAAAATAACCAATTATTGTTTTATTTATAAAGTTTTGAGAGTTAATGCTTACAAAAATTAAAATCTAGTAACAATGCTGTGTGTATAAATTTTACCAAAATATGATTTTAAAAGAACTAACTGCTAGAATTTTGGAATGATAAATTTAATAAAGAATGAGATATTCTTTTAATTTTCATTACACAAATGCCTTAAAAAATAAGCCTCAATTATAATAATTGCAAAATTACCACAAAACTTAAAATCTGTAATTAGAAAATAAAGTAAAAAACAAATGCTTCTTATCATATCAAAAAAGGTGTCAGCTTATAGCTGATACAAATATACATTTAACTGTCTAAAATTTATCAAGTTAAATGAAAATCATTTCTTTTAAGTAGAATTCCAAAATGAATTTTAAAATTTATGTATTATTAATTGCAGTTATATAAAAATATTCTTTAAAATATATCAAATAAAGGTTTTTTTTTTTTGTAATTATTTACAAAAACTTTGTTAAACATGTATTCAAAATAGAATATAATAGCCTAGAAATCCTAACTAATTTCCTAATTTTTATCTTAAATTACCTCATGTTACTTTATTCTAAAATTTTCTTTTATTTCCTGATCTATATTCCACTTTTTTTTATTTAATATTTTTTAACATATACTTTGAGCTAAGGAATAAAAATCTCTAATGCCTATGGCATTCTTTTAAAGGTACCTAATACTCCCTAATTGGAGATATGTAAATAAAGTCCCTATCAGAATCTCATAGTAAAATCATTGAAGAGAAATAAAAAAAAAAAATCTATTGCTATTCTCTTGTATTCTGGTTTGAATAAGCATGTTCTACTTTTTGTCCCCTAGTACAAATTATGGCTCCCATGGTAAAATAAACTGGAGTTAATTCCAAAAGTTTCTTCTTTACAGCCATGCATCTGCAAAATTATGTTTATACATCTATATATTAATGCAAATATTATAAGACATGGATTCATAGTCTTCATCTTTCTTTTATGTGAAAATAATCATTTTAAAAAAAAAATTGTGTATGCATTATTACAAAATTATGAAATTAGTTTAATTTTTATTGCATTGAAAGCATTGCTACAAAGCATAATATTTTTTAAGAGTTAGTAATAATTGAGAGAAAAATTAGTTAAATTAGTATGGTTTAATAGGTAATTTTTTTAACAACATAGAAATCATTTTTATGAGATATGATAAAACACATTAGAAGACATTAATAAAACACTTATTTAATTTTTAATCAACTGATATGTATTTTACTTTTATACTTTGAAAAGATCACTTTAAAAAAATCTCATCAAGAATGGGTGAAAACTGTATTTGTGTAATACATACACAAGCACTTTGCTTTATATATGAGTCACTCTGAAGCCAATGTAGTTAAATCCATTTTTTGATGTTTTCTGATTTTTTTTGTATCTAAAGAGTTACTCATTGTTTCATATAATTTGTTAATAAACTCTATTTTATAATTAAATAAACAAAAAAGTGCAAATTTAATGTATTAAGAAATTTTAATTTTCTCTATACTTATTTCCTGGATTTAACCATATTTGCTTCTGATTAACTGATATATGAATTTGGTTGAATTAATTAAAATGTGAATTATCAAATATGTGAGTTATCAATACTACTACTAGAATAAAAAGCAAAAATTATAAAGTAATAACCTGCCCAGTGTTTCTTCAAAAATGGATTAACTTATTGCTGATAGAGTATTGACAAAGATGTCTAAAGTGGAATACAGGCTTCCCATTTTTCATCAGTTTGAGCTTGAAAAATTCATTATAGAAAAATGACTCTCTTTGTTCTCATTAGATCATATTTTAATTGAAAGGCATGCTGATCCTGTTAAACCCAAAAGAAAGAAGGCTGACAAAATTTACTTGACTATGGTGCTTATTTAATTAACATAAAATCCACAATTGATTGTCAGTTTTAATCATTTGCAAAAATAGTAAATTTGAATATGAATTTTTATATTTGTTTTCTTTATTTATGCTTTAATATTTGAAATCAATATTTTAGTTTATTTTATAATTACCAAATAAATGATTATTTTAATCTGTTCTTCTGTTTCTGTTTAGTTTATAATATGTCTGTAATGAATAAGAAATTTTAATAACATCAGAATTCTTTTTTTTTTATTTCCTTTATTTCTGATTTAATTAGCTATTAATGCTTTGCAAAATTACCATAATATGAATGATATACTTAAAAATAAATATTTCAGAAGTATTAAATTATAAAAATTAAACATTTAAACTTTGAGGCTAGTAAGAAATACACATTCTAAACAATCATCATGCCTAATATAATGCATAAAATAATCTCACCTAATGGAGGATTTAAAATTATTCATCTGCTATTTGGAATCATTCATTATTTACTGCTTTATGTTTTCTGTAGTATGTTATGGCTCTAATTCTTACTTTAGAATTTAATTGCATTTTTATGAGCCCTTAAAATTTATCTCATTTATTTTTCTTTATCCTTTTTTGTTCACATCAAACTTATTTTTATGTTAATATTATTAGTTTGCGTAATACTCATGTCAATCATGTTGACATTATTTTAATTATTTCATACATTTTTCATTTGAATATTTCTTAATGTTATAAAATATATAAGCACCCTAATATGATGCAATTTTTTTTTATATTCAAAATAAAATAATATGCGGTAAAATTTTGGTTTAAAACTTTCTCTACAAATTTTCTCTGTCCATGGTTTTAATATTTTAGGTTTATTAATTGGAAATTTAAAAAAAATATTTCTGTGCTATAGTTCTCTTTTACTTTTGCGTGATGACAGCAAAAGTCCAAACAATAATACATTTTTTTTTTCCTTACTCAAAATGTAAATACACTTACCTTACACTGCATAATATGTTTGATGAAGGTGCATGTCCAATGCAATTTGCAGATATTAGATGGCAGTACAGTTGCATTTTTATATGACTAATACATCCTTTGAACTAACTTCAGTGTTTGTTATTACCAATGAGCATGTAACTCTTAACTGACACTTGATTTTGCATAAATGTATATGACATTTGATTTATATGATTATGAATTTGAATTTGATGAGGGTTCATGAATATATTGGAAATGAATCCCAGCTTTTCTTTTATCAATTTGAAAATGTATTAGTAGTGCATTTTGTTCTCCTTTTCCTTTCTGTATGCCTGGTACATTATGTAATGATCTCTAATTTAAAAAAAAAATTTATATGTTAAGTAATTTTGTTTGATGCTTTATTTTAGCAAAAATTACTTCTAAAAATAAGAGCAGAACTCTTGGGAAAGCTGGTATTCAATTAAAGAAGAAGAAATCTCCTCTTCAGAGCTTGCGTAGAGGCAAATATTCAGGTTCCAATTCTGCTCAACTCCTTAAAAGTATGTATTTTATTTATTTTTGTATTTAGTTGAAATCTGAAAAATAGAGAAAGGATTAAGAACTTTTTTTATTTATTAATAAGCAATTTACTCTTTCAAATGCATGATCAGTTAACAATAAAAACTTATTTACTAACTGAAGCTTAGTTATAGAATAGAAGAATAATCATTAATTCTCAGATTAAAATTTATTTTGTTAATTATGTTACGCATATTTTGCAAATTAAAGGATATGTTCGATTCATGTTTTGTTCTTTATAAATAATTTAAAAGAAAATTTCTAAAATATTTTTATACCATACATTTAAATGTTTCTAATGCTTAAATAAAGATTTTATAGAATATTTTTTATTCCAGATAAGACTTTCAAAAGTTAGTTTAAATTAATCTAATGATTTTGCTGCGTTTGCTTTCAACTGATGTTTATTGTTTGAAATTGTTTTTTCTATAATCAACATGAATATTTTCCTTTCCTCCATATAAAATTGACTTCTTTATACTTTCAGTTATTGCTGAAAAAAATGTTCCAGTTTCTGAAGACCAAGCTTCATTCTTAAATGAAAAATTATTAGACAAAGAGAAAGAACTTGATAAAATAAGAGCAGAACAAATTCAGAAAGATTTGAAAGAATGTTTTGGTTTTAATGTAAGTGATGCTTCTATGTTTAATGAATTTATATCAAATTTAGCATTATTCTGTCTATTAGTATAAGTTTTGGTTAGTAGGTATTTTTTTATTTACTTTGTACTTCATTCATTGTTAATTAAGATCAAGCATTTTTAAAAAAAATTCTATGAAACCCTTTTGGGCTGTAAAATATATTCCATGTCTCCATTTATATTTGAAAAAAAAATCTCTTATAATGTCTCTCTTGATAAAGTTTCTTCTAATAACTTTTTGTTAAATATATTTATTTGTAAATTTTATATGAAATTGTCCAAATCTGCAAGATTTTCTGTATTGTTTTTACTTGCTAATAATGAAGAATTTGTCAGAAGTATTGCAATCCAAGACTTTGGCACCTCTCTAAATTTATGTACATCGTCTAACTTGGGATCACAATCCATTATTAAAGACTTCCAGTTTAAATCATTCTGTTAATATGATTAGGATTGTTAAAGGAATGAAATCAAAATCTTATATATATATATATATATTCTCCATTACCAAATATATATTATTATTATTACCTTATGTATCTTGTTACTTTTCTTCTCTTACTAAAAAAATATTAGAGAAAAGAAAGATTGAATACATCAACTGAGAAAGAATATTAGAATTATCATTTGCAGTATCATAATATATATTTGTTTATGCTGAAATTGTTGTGTATGAAATTCATGTTATGAGAGGAAAATGCTCCATTAAAAATCTAAAGAATAAAATGTTTTTTTTTAGTATAAAACTAATCTTTTTTGGTTTTTGGATTATAAAGCATTGTAAAATAACCAAATAAATAAGTAAAAATAGTAAATTTCATCTATTATCAAATGACTAGTAAACATCAGAATTTTCTCAGTGAAATATAATATTATTATGGCATTGAACAGAATGTGTTTATTTACCTTTCTTTGGCTATGTAATTGTTAATATGATCATAAATATGCTGATATCATATCTACATGCATAAGCAATGAGCTTGCATACGCTTGCTTATGCATGCATAAGCAAGCGTATCTAATGAAAGGAAATTTCTAGTATAATTACATTTATAGAGAGTACTAATTGCATTAACATTGCAATTTACTCTCTTCCACTAGTATTTCAAAATTTCCTTGGAAATCCTTACAATTTCATAAATTTTTTAATTGCATTTTGGAAGTAATGGCTAATTAATAATTTAGCTGTAGAAAACAGATTAATGTGACATATCAGACTGACTTAGAATGTTGAGCAACAGGATATAAGTTCCATTTTAAAAAAGGAGTATGAGGTAGAAATATACTCTAAGAACTCTTACTCCTTTCACATTTGGCATTCAATTGATAGTGAATCAATTAGCATTCACATATTGATGTTTTTTGCTGCTCTCATTAGCATTGCTTTTTTTTAAATAAAAATATTTTCTTTTGTCATTAAATAGATAGTTTATTTAATAATAATGTGTGCCATCATATTGATTAGTCACTTAGTTGCACATATTTTTGTAAAGAACATATAAAGCTTATCATTATGATTAGTTTTTTAATAAAACTTTATATTAAAATAAAAATAAAATTGCATTTTTACATTTAAAAAGTCGCAGAAGAGTTTCTAAAAGGTGGATAGCTCTGAAATATTGTATCTCTAAAAAACAATAGTTTTTAAAATTTTTAATTTATTAAGTATTAGAAAACAATTAATGATAGTTTAATAAGAGCATGTTGCTAAAAAATACCAAGAAATTAATTTTTCAAAGGAGAAAAATAATAATAATTTAATTTTTCCATTTAAATCCATTTTCAATTTAAAGAAAATTCATAATCTTAAAATCCTTTAACTGTGCATATTCTTAATTTCGGTAGCACTGATTAAATTCTAAATTTTCTGTCTATTCAGTGATTTTTTTTTTTTAAAGATCAGCAAAAGCAGATTAATGAATTCTATTTTGTTATACTAATGATTCATACAATTACAGTTTATGGTGATGAATGATATTTCAGTTTTTCTTTTCTATAATTGTATTAATCTTCAAAATGCTTTCTATTTATATACTATTATAATTTTGGGTATTTGTTTTTCTGTTCCAAGTAAGTCTCATTAAGTGCCTGAAAATCTTTTCTGCAAAATTTTTTAAAACTATTTTTAGCATATAAACTGTCTTGTAGATATTTTTTTTTAATGATAACTGATGAATTTATTGAAATTGAAAAATATTTTTTAAGAAATGGAAACTTAAAATCCTTTAATAGTCAATTTCTTTCATTTCATTTAGTTGAAATTTTCTGTTTAAATTTTATGAATTAGACCTTAAATAATCTGAAAGTAATTTGAATCTTAAATAATCTGTGTTCGTATAATTAAATAGAATTATATTCATGATCATATATTCATTCTATTTAATACCATTCATTCTGAAATTCTGTCCCCAAATTCTGAAATTTGCATGGTGAAATCAACTTTTAGGTGAATAAAGAAATAAAATATAAGACTTTCAGTTTTCATTTTTGTTTGATTTCCTATTTTTGTTATTAAATTTAAAGATTTTTTTAATCATCAGAGACATTTTTACTGTATTAAATTGATGATTCATATGCTTTTTAAATCTCTCTTTTTTCTTTTTACAGAAGCAGATTCTTTCCTAATAAAATAATGCATGTTTATTATATTCTTCTTATTCTTTTTATTATGATTATTATGTGAAGTCTCCTCTGGCTACATAAGTAAAATATTTAAAGGATGATATTTTTCAAAACAAATTAATTAAGGTAATAAACTCAGAAATAATACAAACTACATTGGATTTTAATTTTATTTTATAAATAATGTAAGGATTTATGGTAAATCTTTGCTTTGGAATTATAAAATTATAGATTAGTGATTCACTTCTGCAAAAGTTCATCACATAGACGAGTATTTGGTAAAAGGCTCAGTACGGATCAAATTTCTCCAAATGGTAAAGTGCCAAAATTTTGCTATCTCATCTAATGAGCTAACTAAGCTGCCTAAAAATTTACTATACCGATTTTTATTTAAAAGTGATTTTAAACATTTTTAAAGTAAAAAAAAAAAAAAAATTGTGTATGCATGTAACTACATATTCATTGATTCTATAATGTTACATTAGCATGTATATCAGTTTAAAATAAGCTCAAACAAAGATTGTCAACAAGAAAATCTAAAATTACACATGTAATAAAAGTTTCCTATATTATCAATGATAAAATGTGTAGTTGCATAGTGATATTATATTGATGCATTGAAATGAATTCTTTATTGAAGAATATTATGTACTATAAATTACAAATGTAGCACATTATTTTATTTAAAATAATACTATTTACATTGTACGTACATATAATTTCCAGCCTTATATTGATAAAATTAGTATATATCATAATACATACCCCAATAATGTTATGAAATCACTGATTATTTATTTTATTGGTATAGGAAAATTTTATGAATCTCTAAGATTAGAAATGGTTGAAACTATTTTGAAAAGCATTAATTTGCTCAGTTATAAAATATATAATAGGAAACAAGCGATTTCATTTATTTATTTAGGGCATCTCAATTTATTGTATTTTCATTAGATCATATGTGTTCATATTTCTAGTTATGGTTTTTATTGGCTGATAGAAAGAAGAGCACGTGTCATTTTTATTTGAAATGACAATGCTCACTTCAGAGTGGTCCTTATGTTTGGTTTGAAATGGAGCATTAATCCAAATAAAATCATTAATGAATTAAATGGATAATCTTTAATAAACATACTGCTATTTATTTATTTATGTACTTTTGCACAATAAATGCAGAATTTGAAATGAAAAAAACAAAAACATTTAATGCATTTGAGTCATTTTTCTTAATTTCAAATCAAGCAATTAATTAATTGCTTTATTGTAATTTATTGAAATGCTTTTTCCAGGATGACAAAGAAGAAGACTATGAACCATTCCCTGGTCACTTAGAAGACATATCTTGATAATGTGTAAAATTTTAATTATTTATCTCAGTAATGACTTGTGTCATATGACCAGCTACTTCGCAGATTATTTATGGATTAAGAATACTGCAAAAGCTGTTTTATAAAAGGAACAGTATGTTTTGTATAGAAATTCTGTAGGTATTGAAAGAGTTTCTTTTTCAAGTTTTAAATCAGTTATCAATACCACTTCTTTTTACGAGCTTATACATGTTTTATGACCTCATATGGTATTGTTAAATTTTATGTGTGTATATAGTACTAACTTATAATCAATAAAAAAATGCAAGATACAAGTGAAATGCATTATATATGTATTGCATAAATTTCAGTTAAGAAATTTTCATCATACTAGAATATGATATTAAATTTAAAAAAATTATGTGAATTATATGATTGTTCATAATATGTGTTATTCTTTGCAAAAGTTGCATTATTTGAAACATCTGATGAATGTTAAAATCATTACTGCAATTATTTTATTGTTATTTTAAGCAAATCTTGCTTTAAATGTTAGAAATGGTTCAGTTTGGAAACAGTTCCATATTTATGATTTAAAGATTTGTATGTCTCTTAAGAAGAATAACAAAATGTAAATTTATAAATTGAGTTTTTTTTTCTTTGAATTCAGATAATTTGATTTGATGGAATGATATGTATAATTTCATAAAAAAATAGTTATTTATATTTGTAGAAAAGCATTTAATATGTAAAATGCTAACTAAAGTTTTGCCATTTGCTTATTTTTGTGATATAGACACTAAACTTTTTTTTTTAGCTTCATTTCATAAAGTAATTTTGCATTAAAAATGATTATTAAGCAGTATGTGTAAATTCCTTTCAAACATAAATAAATTGACTGTTGTTTCATTTTTTTTCTACTGAATGGTAGATAATGACTAAAGATTGTTATTTCAAATATTATTTATATAAAAAAGAGATTTCTTTAACATGTTATTTCTTTGTTTGTTTGCATGTTATCATGTTTCTTTATTTCTTTTAGTTTTCAAACTTCTTTTTGGTTTTTTGTTGAAATTAATTTTTTTTTGTTTGAAATTTGGTTATGTATTATTAAAAAAATAATTTTAATTCATCAAAAAAATTAATTTGTGTTATTTAAAGGCTAAATGTTTATTGTTTGAAAGTTAATAAAAATGTTGAATTCTGATTTCTTTAAAATAATTTTCGTTTGTATGAACAATCAGTTTTTAATAACTTTAAATGGAGAGTTATTTAATATTCTGTTAGCGTCATGATGAAAGTAAATTATATCATAGAGTATTTCTTTTAATGTCTAAATAACTTTATCACAGTCAGTTTTTTCATATTATTATAATTAAAGTGTTTTTTTATTATTTTTGATAATTATAAAAGCAATTTCTTCTTTTTTAAGAAGTTGAATATAATTTTTTTCTTAAACTAACCCTTATCATAATCATATGATGATTCACTAGAAAAAATCATTCAAATCTGATTATTGCTTATAATAAATTTATTGGAAATGTGAAATATCCATTTAATTTTAAATGGTTTTGTCTTGCATTTGGAACAGCATTCAATTGATATGGACAGCATGCAATAAATGATCCATAAGAATACATACTATGAGAATGTTTGCAATCTTGTGGAAACATCTCAGAAAATGTATGGATTATGTCAATGGTTGCGACTCAAAATTATTTTTCTAATGCTCTATTTAAACATAAGTGGGTAAGAATATTAGAAAATGATTTTTGAAAATTCTTCTGTAATCTTAACATTTTGTTTTAATTTTAATTATTATTTAATGAATAAACTATAAATTTGATTTACTGAATGGGATTTCAACTTTTCAGACTAAATTTATCTATTCTCAAGTATTGAGACCAGTGAAAATAAGCTCTTCTATCACAGCCAGTGATGATTGTCAATTTATTTTGAATTAGGAGATGCTCCACTGTGTTATAAAAATAATAAATTATTGTCCAAATGTTTCCTTGTATAATGTTACTTAAAAAAATTTTCAATCTTGTGTCTTTATTAGCAAACATCAGAATTTTGAAAATGAAATTTGAAAATATCTTTGAACAACAGTTTTCATTTGCTTGCTTACTGCTCATGGGGAAAAAAAAAAAAAAGATAGTTACATCTGGATTTTTTTTTAAATTATTAAAGAAGTAATTATTTTAAAACTCAAATTATATTATGAAATATGGAATTATTGTTTATAAAAATATGTGTTCCATTAATTTGATTAAAGAATTTTTCCAGTTTTTAGTTATTTTCATTTTGCCTACATTTATTTGCTTGTGTAAATCTTCATGCTGTATTGAAGTGTATTCTATCAATTATTTTTGAAGCAAAGCAGGAGTTCCTCAAATATGATTCTTTATCAAAATAACTAAAGGAAAGTTTCTTTTATGTATTAAATTTTCTTGGCCTCTTTGCTATTTTTACCCCTTATTTTTTTCTAAGTCAAGTAAATTTTGTTGTTAGTAATATTTGCTTAGTTAATTTTTTACAATGGTGCCCAGTGCTTTATTTGTTAGCAAACAGGAAAAAACAAACTTTATATACAGTATCATTAATAATTATTCTAACTTAGACAATTTTAAAATTTAAATGAAGTAAAATTGTAAAAATGTTTAAGTTGAAAATAATATAAAAATGTTATTAGTCATAATTAAAATGTTTTAAATTGTTATGTGGAATTGTTATCTTAATTTCAAGTAAATTGGGATGAAAATAATCTGCATTCTCTTGAGTATGTTTAAACTATGTTATTTACATAAGTGATTAATTGAGCATATGTATCGTAACACATTCTCTTTTATAACAATAAATATTTTTAGAATCAGCCTATCTATGTTTACTTTATGTGGTATCAGAGCATTTGTATCGCATGTAGCATAGAGTTATTTTTGTTAATTAAGAATCATAAACAGTATAATTTTAAAGAGAATTGAATTGTACTTATTTTTAAAATAAATTTTGTGAGTTTGAGAATTTTTGTCATGAACAAAAATATTACATCCCTTTTGGGTAGATGACTGCGTACTTGTGTTGTGTAAAACTTTGGAGAGAGTAGTGATAAGTCTACAGAGTGTTTATAAATGAATGTTCCAACAATGCAAGTCTGTTAAAAGAAAAGGAAAGAAAGTACAGTCTTGTTCATTGGAAATCAAAAGTAACAATTGAAAGCTTAAATTCAATTCAGTTATAAGTATTCAATGTGAGAAAGTTATATATTGAAAGGATGCAGAAATGGATAGAATGGGATCAAACAGCAAGTGTTCGTTTCCCAGCTACCAGCTGACATTGATGAACATAAGGCATGTGTATCTGCAGACTTTTAATGCATCACATCAAAGATGTTGAAAAAGTATGGAATGAACTATTGTATTGTAATGATATCACTCGTATTTTTTGTGGGACATTAATTAGCACTTAAAACTGTGTTTAATTTAAACCTTCAAATGTTATTTGTAATTTCAGAGGAGCAACAAAGTTTGTTTTGTTATCTTTTAACCCTTCTTTGCATGATGATGGAAATTTCCTTCATAACATTTAGTGAACAAAAAATTGTATTCAAAACAAGTGTACTGTAAATTGGCTGTTGCTGGCAACTTTGTCATGACTATTGCGTAATAAGGAACGTAGCTATAAAAAGAATCCATCATTGTAGCGGGTTTGAAATTGTTATTCTGCTGTTTTTAGTGGTTGGAAGAAGCATGCGATTTCTTGAATATTTTTTTATAACTAATCTGAGATATTTCTTTTGCTAATAAACATGATAATGAGTGGAGAAATTTAGTAGAGAGGGACACTTAAGATTTTGCATTGAGTTTAACATGTAAATTTGCATGATGATGAATATTTCCATCATACTGTTTTATAATTATTTGATATTATATATTTATACTTGGATTTTCCTAAACATTTTTCCTTTAATCTAGAGCATGTATTATAGCTCCCAGATTTATTTCCCGAAAAAAGAAAAAATAATGCAATGAAGGTTAATAGTTGGATATTCCAAGTTGCAATATTCATTTATAATCACCCTGTAGTTTTGTGCTCAGAATTTGATTTAATTCAAAATTGTAAAATAGCCTTCATTTAGCTACAAAATGAGAAGTAATTTAATTAATACTTTGCTTTCTGGATTTTATATTATTTATAAAATTATATTATATATAAAATCCAGAATGCAAAAAAAAAAAAAAAGATATAAAGTTTATAGATTTCATAGTATTTATTGAGTATGTGTGTAATAGATTTATGTGTTTCTAAAATTATTGGAGATATTTTTCAAAATTCTGATTCTAAAATTTAGAATTCTAATTAGAAATTTAGATTTAATTTAAATTTTTAGAATTTATGAAGACAAAAAGGATTAAAACATTAATTTATGAATATCTAAGGAAAACTAACTCTAATATTAAAAAAGATATTTATAAATTTAATTCAGTGAAATGTATGAGGGTAAAAGGTATTAAACCAATCAGTTATAATGATATTTGGAATACAAATATTACACAAAACAAATTTTGATGAACATTTTTTTCTGAGATTAAAACATGAATGCAGTTACACATTACTGATTTTAGGTTGATGAGTATGGATATGACAATGCAAAGAGTTGCCACTCCTATAATATTTACGCCGACGTCCTGGCATAGGGGTAACGCGTCTTCCCGGTAATGTGGTTGTCCCGGGTTCGGGCATGGTTGTTCTGTTTTCTATCTGTGAGGTGTGTGAATGTGCTACCCCCCCCCCTTTGTAAAAAGGGGTTGTGCAAGCGAATGTGACGCATGAAGTAGCTAAGTGGTACTCTTGTCCCTAGTTGGCGCTACTGAAAAAATAAAGAGACGCTCACGCGGCTTAAATCACTGACAGATAACTGTCAGCTGGCTTGTAAAGTGCCATAAGTCACAACAACAACATAATAATTACAACTTAATATTTTTTAACATAAAAAATTGAATTAACAAACACATGAATCTATTTACTACACGTCTCGGGGCATTTAAATTATCGTCTATGTTTGCATTTTTCGATAATCTTTGGTGGAAGCATTCGCTTGATTTTTGCTAATATAGCTACAATTTTCTACAGAAAAGATGTCCAAATGACACTGCAGAAAATGTGTTCTTAGGGATAATGCAACTAAATTTCTAGTGTACAGACATGCCCATTACTAATTTATTGTAAGGTATTATTTCTCTTTCTTTTTTCTAATATGTTGATTCTATGGAAAAGCACTCTTAATTTTTTCCCCACCTTGTTGAAGCACACAATTAAACTTTGCCTCTTTAAAGAACTTATGAAACTGAATTCAAGTAACTCTGCTCTGGTCTTGGACAGCTTTATTTCTGTAACAGATCATTTACCAACCATTTCTGATGCAGGCATTGGTGTCAGCAGAATTCCTTATATATAATGTTAAAATTCTTCTTTGTTTTTTCTGGAATCGACGCGGTTTTCGTACCAAAATTTCTGATATTAAAGCATTAATTACCTCTTATTAATTTGTTGTTATTGTTTTTCAAGAAATGCTCGGTCTTGAAGCCTATACTTCTGGCAAAAGTAAGTGGGTATGTATGTACTAGAAAAGATGTAGATACACATGTAATTTTAATTGGTTTCTGCATCTTCATTTCAAATTTATATTCTAATAGTAATCTTCCACTACGTACTTCATTACAGGTCGTTGCAACACAAATCCATTTTAAATCCGTATAACATCTATTTTCCACCAAATGAAACTACTAACCAGGAAGAACTTAATTTGTTGATTGATCAGGTGTCCACACCATTCATTTTATTTAGTAACTTTAATGGCCATATTACGTTAGGAGGTAATGATAATAATAATTCTCGATGCAGAAGAATCGAGAAGCTTATCTTAGATCACTGCCTCTTTAATAAGGATGTAAAAAATTAATTTTCATATGCCAACATGTATCTTCCATTCATTGGACCTATTTGTTCCCCCTCATGATATTGAATTTGAATTTTGCTGTTGAAAGTGACCTTCATAACAATGGTCACTTCTCACTTCTAGTCTCCCTTGCTGATATAGTGTGTGTTCAATTCTTTCCAAGTAAATACTTTTTCTAGCGAGCGATTGGGAAAAGTTCACATAACTCGTTGTGTTCACTGAGAAAATGGTTAAATCTTCAGACATAAAGGACGAGTGCAATTCGATACGTCATTGATACAATACTTTGTGCTGCTGAAAAACTCCCCTCAAAATTGTGGGGTATCATTCGTCGGTGTCCAAACACAAGAAATTTTATTTCCTTTAAAAGCGCCACATTATATGCTGGTAGAATACAAACATACATACGATTCACTTCCTCAATAACTTCTTGAATGTCGAGTTCTCAATTGTGCCAAAACGTTAGCGCAACCAGAAGCATTTACAATGACTTCAGGTTTATCATTTTGAAATGTGGTCTTCCGATTATTCTTCCTCGGAAGATATCACTAATGCCACCGGTGGGACTTGGCTGAGATTTTCAACTCTAGGAAATTAAGAAACATTTTTAATCGCATCCTGTCTCATTTAACAATGGCAAATATGCTTACTAAAACTGTGAATTTAAAATATTTGAATTACGAAATGCTCTATCCCAGTGTCATAATTCATCTCTAGGAGCAGACTGACTAACATATTGCAGGCTTCAACATTTGAACGAAGATTCTCTTAAATGTTCTTCGATTATTTAACTGAATCTGGAATGAGCGTGTCTATCCAAGACAATGACTAAATGCTCTAGTAATTCCAATTTTAAAACCTAGCAAAGATGGCGCTGATCCATCGAGTTATCATCCTATCCTTATTAGCATAAAATATACAACAAAGGATATCTACACGTTTGTTACGCGGAATTCAAAATGCTGGACAACATCATGGAAATATCGTACAGGGATAGCACTCACAAGTTGTCTATCCAAAACGCTTGAGAGAATGGTCAATTTCATTTAATTTATGAAATGGAAATCAATAATCTTATGCCATCGCCTCAGAATGGATTCCTTACAGAACCTTCTACTCTAGACAATATTGTTTTATTTAAAAATACAGATTTGTCCAAAAGTCATTTTTGATCCCCGTTTTCTTTGACATTGTTGAAGCGAATAACTACACGTTATGGTGTACTACGTACTTTGTCGGATTAGGGATTTTATGGAAAACGAGTTCATTTTTATTAGAAAATTTTTATTCCATCGTTCTTTTAAAATTCGCATTGATGCTACGCTTTCTAAATCTTTCATTCAATCTGAGAACGCCCTACAAGATTAAAAAATGAATACATTATCAGTATAAAGAAACTTCCATGGCCATCTGTAACGCTGGGCAAAAAAAAATACCCCACCCCTTTTTTTAACTCTAAAATTACTCTCGCTCTTTTTTTTTTTTTTTTTTTTTTTTTTTTCCCATCAGTCAGTGTGTCTAGAAACTGGGACAGTTTTATTTTTAATTGATTGACTTATCGCGGTGTGAATATAGATGAATACACAATCCCATTATGAGTTTTTATGCATGTGTATATAGGCATGCATAAAAACTAATTACGGGATCTCGTATTCTCATGCTATTTACATTATTTTATGCTGGATATATTGACAAAATGTAGCTTTATAGTAGCATCAGTTTGGTTTCTAAATGGGTATATCTCTAATTTTAATCAATATTTTAAAATTATTCTAAATATATTGTATAAACATCCCTTTATAAAATATCAAACTTATTTTATTGTTTAACTAGTCGCCTTTGGCGACCAGCTGGTTCGCCAATCTTAATGTTCGTTAAAATTTTAATAATTAAATATGTTATGCAATTCCAACTTTAATAGATTCTTCAGCAGAATATCTTAAAACTTCAAATTTTGATAGTCATATAATTCACTCATAATATTATAAAGGCCTTCAGTCATAACGTGATATGTATCTCTCTCATTTTCTGTTACCCCTCGTAGAATTTATGCTTTAAATTAAAGTGTAAATGATTAATCTGCAATTAATATAATAATAATTTTTACTGAAACAAAGCATTTTTTTAATAATATGATTACTGATAATAGAGTCACTGAGCGTTTAAACTTTATGGGCACTAAAGAATATCTTTCTTAATTTATGTAATATCTCAAGAATTTGTCAACAAAATTTTCTCAGCTTCATCATGAACAGATCGATTAGTTAACAATGTTTAATTTTAAATGCATCAAACACTAAGAAAATAAAAGGAATCGTTTAAAATAATCGGTCTAAAACAGGGTTAAAAAAACTACTTAAAAAACGATGTACTTAAAACTATAACCATATACAAAAAATATATAACTAACATAAATACAATTTAATTACAAAAGCATGCAACTAACCTAAAAATAATTTAAATCATTGAAAACTGGTTAAAAAAAAACTAAAAAAACGATGTACTTATAACTATAAGCGTATACAAAAATATATAACTAACATAAATACAATTTAATTACAAAAACATGCAACTAACCTAAAAATAATTTAAATCATCTGCTGATAATGGTTGTCATGACAACAATCAGAACACAATGCGCATGCGTGAATTTTTCTACGCCAGTTGGGGTAACTCTATGCAGATTATACATTTTTAATTTCCTTTATTCTGTGTTATTTTAATTCAAAAGTACTTCAGAATGAATCTGAAACATGGATTAATTAACAATGTTTAATTTTAAATGCATAAAACAGTAAGAAAATAAACAGAATCGTTTGAAATAATCCACCGAAAAATGTTAACCCTAGCCTCATTACTGTTGGGAGAAAAAAAAACTGAAGCCTTACTCATTTGGCGGTGGGGAAAATGGAAGATTTTTTTGGCGGGAAAGTTAGTTTTTAATTAATAATTAAAATTTCAAAAAAAGGGACCCCAGGTGCACATTCCCGACCTCTAAGGTGTACATGTACCGAATTTGGTAGCTGTATGTCAAATGACCTGGCCTGTAGAGCGCCAACACACACACACACACACACACACATTGAGCTTTATTATAAGTATAGATTACATCTGTCACTCACGCACTTTTGCTAATGATGATGTTAAGTTACTTTCTCTCCAGCGTTTTTACTTTTGCTTTAAAACGCAGTTTCTTTTATTTGAGTTGAATTTGTTATGCAATTTTTATTGATATGCGTGTGCAGTAATTCGTCTATAAATGTTATCTTTTACAGTTATTGCTGTTTCTTTAACTGTTCAACATAATTTCTTTCATATCTTAGTATTTTTAAAATTTTTATTACCTCAATTACGGCCATATCAAGGTTCTTAAATATGTATAAATTCAGATAATAAAATCTGCACTAAAACAAAAAAATATTGCCACAATAGATAAATAAAGGAATGCGGCCAAATATAATTTCAAAATGCACGATGACATTCCTAACGTTCCTATTGTATCTTACTTTATGAAAATTAATTAATTTCGGATTATCTAAATTTTGGAATTCTGTTTTAGTATTATAATTTTAAGTATCTTACCATTACAATCTTTCGCTGATTGAATTCATTTCATAAATTCTATCTTTATGGCCGAAATGTTTTCACAACTTCTCAGTTCTCACACCCTCTCCAAAAATTTGAATAAATAAATAAAAAATTACTTTTACTAATAAGCAGTTTTTCTGTTCTTCAAGCTTTAAAAAGTTTATCTTAAAATTATTTTTCAAAATATTTATAGAATAATCAAGAAAATCCGAATTCGATTAAAACTAAACCAAAAGATCGTGTTAATTTGGATTCCAGGATATTCAAATATTTATTGGAATGAAAAGACGTAATTCTTAGATTTTGAATGGATTACTCGGAAATATTATTAAATATTACCAGAAAATCTCTTTTCATGTTATGCATCAAACTTATTAAAACAGCAAGTACTAAACAATCCTTAGAGATATTCTTTTTTTATTCCATAATTAAAAAATAAAAGAGAGGGCATAGTAAAAACAAGTCTAATTATTTCAACCATACTGAATAAATATGGAATTTACAATGACCTTTATTGTCTCATTCTGTAACAACAACAACAAAAATGACATAGATTATATTCTCTTGCACCACTCCACTCAAAAAAGAAACTTGAACTAGAACAAGAAAAGTGAAGCTAGAATGAAAAGTAAAGTTTTTAATCATCAAAAAATATAGCCCTTACACATTTTTCTTCAAAAAACTGTTTTTTAATGATTGCCATTTGCAAAATATCCTTTGATCACTGAAATTTTTTAATGTATACTAACTTAAATTTCTTGATATTAGGGAATGACAGCAATTTTTTGCTAAAAAAAGAACCCATTCAGCAGATGCATTAAGGGAAAAGAACTATTAAATACTTGAGACTCAAAAGCATTTAGGTTACTTTTTCCTGGCATTGTTAATCTTTTAGGTTAAAAATTAATAACTTAAGAAGACCTTTAAGACTGTGAATCTAGAAATTCCATGTGTCACCATCCACTGCTAAATTTTAGAGTGAGACGCAAATCTTTACATGCATACATTAAACATTTGAACAGAAAATGTTTTTACCTGGATAAGTTAGAGTAGTAATTAATTAAGTGATTGAAATTTAAATCTTTTATGTGCTGAATATAAAAAATGTACGATTTCGAAATATAGGAGTTATGCTTCTTTATATATATATATATATATGTAATGATATTTTGAACTCTTAATTTAATCCAAATTAATTTGAAAGACTTTATCTTAATTTAGCCCATAGTAAAATATTCTCTTATTTCCTGATCTCATTCCACGTATGAAGCTGTGTAAAAATTACTGCGCAATCAGTCTACGTATCAAGTGAAAATGATACTTTCGTTGCCCTTGTCAAAGGTCAACACATGTATTTAGTCGCCACTGGGCCGGAAATCCTATGTTATATAAAACTAGTGATCATTTGTTTCGTTCTCTTCTCTGTTGCTGCTTTTGTACCGCGCTGCGCCTTCTTGTAAATAATTATGCTTTTCGGAATGGATATTAAAGATAATTAAAAAAATCTAAAGCGTCTTCTATGTCTTCGAACCTGCATTCTGCTTCAACCAAAATAAGCTTATATATATATATATATATATATATATATATATATATATATATATATATATATATATATATATATATATATATATATATATATATATATATATATATACTTAAGGGGGTTGATCGGGTTACATATATTAATATTAATACATGCATTATTATCATGAATAAGCTTAAATAACCGAAAAATAATTATACTTATTTAAGGTTTCATGCATAATAAAATAATTAATTAAGAACATAATAACTATCAAACCAGCCGGAAAAAAAATATTTGTTCCTTTTATGTTTTCTGCCTTCAAATAAATGAAGAGTAATGACCATTTTCCGAGAGCTGTTTAAAGCTGTGTTTGCTCTCGTATCCTGGGGATACTAGAAAATATTAAATATTGTGCGGGAACTGAGATGCAAGTATTCATTTTATTGAATGTTAGAATTCAGAAATATGTAAATAATCATAAATCTGAGCATTTATGATGTGTAAACTTAGACAAAATTTCAATATTGAATCTGATGAAAATTGAATATCCTTAATGTAATGAAAGAAAAAGAATTGCACAAGGTTTTGATTCATTTATTTTGATTCCTCCAATTACCGACGGAAGCTTCCCTATTTAATTTCAGAGAAAATGGCATTTTCTTGAGTGATTAATCATTTTTTGTAAATTTTTTTTGATGCACATAGTGATTATCACAGAAATAGAGGCTTTTTGATTTCATAATATCTCCATTTTTTTCTTTCCGAGTTAGAATGAAAACCATGATACAAAAATGCATAAATTATGATAAATAAGGATTCTTTTTTCTCTCGTACTATGAGAGAATAGGTTATTAAATTTGTGTGAATCATTATTCTTTGTTAAATGTATTTTTTATTTCTTAGAACAAAACGGTGGGATTTCAGAATAAAATCATACTAATGATAAAAAAAGTATTTTTTGTTAGTACCATTACGCAATTTTTTTTTTTTCAGTGCAAAACTCCACGGAAAACGCGATGGCTTAAAAGATGAATTTAAAACGATTTCTTTCTGTAAAGCTGTCAGCCTTAAGTGCTTTTGCCATTCATTTCCATAAATGATAGAGGATTTCGCTGTTGCATTATGGCAATTGTTTTAAATATATTCTTTTGAATTCTCTTTACCAGAAATTTGTTTTTTTAGTCATTTTGTATTGCAATTTTTCTGCGCAATGAATCTAAAAATTTAACTTTGTAGATTGGTCTGGCGGAATTAAATGTATATGTACAGCTGTTTTGCTTGCGCACACGCAATGTATTTGTTCCTCCGCTTCCACAAATTAAACATTGAAATTACAATCCTTCCTTCATTTTTTTTTAAACATCGTGTCCTTATTTTCTTTAGCATTCGGTTCTGGACTAACCTACATAAAGTTTTTCGGAGTTTACTTAAAGTATTAATTCTGAATGAAAAGCAGTTATTTTTGTTTATAGTATTTATATCAAAATTTAAATAACTAAATTATTTTTATTGGCTGGTACATGGGTTCTCGCCTTAAAACAGAGATAAATATTTTTTAGAAACGATTTTCTTTTTTAATTTCAAGAATGTTGCTAAAAACTGTAACTGTAATCCGAATCGACATCTTAGTAGTAATCGCGTCCTTTTTTGTTATATAAAAACAGAAGTTTCATAATTTCCCGATTCTTCATATAGAGAAAAAGCCATTGCATTTTTATCTATAGAAAATTTATAATCTATACTTATATAAAGCTCAATGTGTGTGTGTGTGTTGGCACTCTACGGAAAAGACCATTTGACCTACAGCTACCAAATTTGGTACATGTATAACCTTAGAGGTCGGGAATGTGCACCTGGGGTTCCTTTTTTTGAATTTTTAATTAGAATTTTAATTATTAATTAAAAACTAACTTTCCCGCCAAAAAATCTTTTTATTTTCCCCAACGCCAAATGAGTAAGGCTTCAGTTTTTTTTCCCCAACAGTAATGAGGTTAGGGTTAACATTTTTCGGCCGATTATTTCAAACGATTCTGTTTATTTTCTTAATGCTTTATGCATTTAAAATTAAACATTGTTAATTAATCCATGTTTCAGATTCATTCTGAAGTACTTTTGAATTAAAATAACACAGAATAAAGGAAATTAAAAATGTATAATCTGCATAGCGTTACCCCAACTGACGTAGAAAAATTCACGCAGTTGCGTTATCGTAACAGGCGAAGAAAATTCACGCATGCGCATTATGTTCTGATTGTTGCCATGACAACCATGATTAACGGATGATTTAAATTATTTTCAGGTTAGTTGCATGATTTTGTAAGTAAATTGTATTAATTGTAATTAATCGATCTTTCAGATTCATTCTGAAGTACTTTTGAATTAAAATAACACAGAATAAAGGAAATTAAAAATTTCTTATTGTAAAGAATAAAAAAAAATCTTAGGGACATGAAACATCACACATCATTATCATCATCATTCATCACATAGAACTGAAGAACTTTGTAAAACTTTGTATTATAAATATGCTTATAACTACTTAACATGTAAAGTTAAGAAGGAACAAATCTGCATATTTTATTAAGCATATAATTCCCAAAGTGCAAAGTAGCAATATAATATAAAGTCATTTTTTTTATTGGTGCTGAATTTTGTTTATCAGTCTAAAGACTTGAATTTAGTTATACTATAAGGATAAAAAAAATGAATAATGCCATTTGAAAAATGGAGACATTATTAAAATGGATGTGTTCAAATAATTTATGCAGAGAACCATTTCCGTTATTGTATTCTGGCGCCTGGAGGAGATATGAGCCTCAATTCAAATGCCTGGGTTATGTGTTAGATGCAGCATTACTGCCTTTTTGAAATAAATCATCGATTGTAAGATTTGTATGGAATAACCTTGCTTGTAGATACTTTTTTTGACGCGCATCTTTAAATAATCCTTCATATTTTAAAAAATGGCGGCATTATTGGCGGAATTGAGCCGAAAATTATTCGAGCCATTCGAAAGTTCATGCTTCATCATCATCATTTATCAATGGGAAGAGGCACAATAGGAAGAAGATTTTTTTCCCTTTCTCTTTTTGGAGTAAACTTGATGAATGGTTGAATGAATGAAGTTCCAACTGTATGTTTCGGGTCGTTAAGTTAACATTTCTTTCATAAGCTCTCTAAAAATCTCTGTCCGATCCTCATCTTTGTCCTGTACATTTTTCAATGGCTTCTCTAATGGATATTCCCTGGTGTTCGAAAACTCGTGAAAAGCGCTAGATAAAGATGATTTATCACCCCAGGGCTCTTTTTAATACCTGGAACAAATGCGGATGAAAGATGGCTGCTAGTATTTATTAGAAGTTCTGAATGCATCTTTTCGTTTAATATATTATGTAGTTGAGGGGGGAAAAAAGAAAGAGCTACTAACATCTTTGAAAGTTTATGCTGTTAATTGTGGAATTCAATTCGTTATCTTTAATTCCGCAGCAACTTGTATTTGAATCAAACATTTTCACCTCTTTCTATTTAAATCAAAAATAATAATGGAAAAAAAATCATATAGTACGTCTTTGATTTGAAATGGAACCAAGAAATTGTATTTAGTTAAAAAAGTAATTTATAATAATGTGAAGTAAGTGGATGCCTTATATAAATTTTATTAATCTTTAGCCTTATTAGTAATTTATTTCTGATTCTGAGTTAAAATGCTTTTGCAAGAGAGGATTTTTCTCTTTCATGCCATTACAATGTATCAAGATATTTAGTACCCTTAGTCTTTTTCACTTGCTTAAGGATAAAAAATAATTTAAAGCAGCAGGAGTGGTCCCTTCAAAATTTTTTCGCAAATTTTCTAATAAAGGTATTATTCCGAGATCGTTGTGCATAGCTTTAGCGTACAATAACTATGAAATATTAACCTTTGACGTGAATCTGGCGTTTTTATTGAATCTATCGTATCATACTTGGCGAGTTATTCGGCGATTTATCCCTGGCACTGTGCTATTAATATCCGAAAATCGAATTCTGTTTTAGATGAATTTTTCCCCATCCGATTGAAACAAAAATTTCACACAAGACAAGTGTAGTCACAAAATCTCATATCAAATTCAATGCATTTAAACAATTCCGTTTTTGAATTACCGCGTTTATAGGTTTCTAAACGTGCAGACCGACAGACTGGGTTTGGCTCAAAATTCGATAGGTGTCTAGACTCTAGATGTTAATTCTCCGTACAGAAATTTATATATTTAGCTGTCTTCATTTTTTTAGTTATCGTATTAACTTATGCTGGAACAGCTGGACAGAAAGACTTTCTGTGGATGAATTTTGCTCCATATTTGATAGAAATCTGCAAATTCAGTATAAACACTGTATACCAAATTTCATCCGTCTAGCGGAAAGTATTTTACAGTTATATTAGTCACTGGTTAGGTTGACAGAAATTTTCCAAAAATGTGTTTTTCGAACTCTATGACGTCTAAAACGTGGACATTCGTCAAAATCTCGAGTTCGAATTTTTTGACTGTTAAGGTTCACATTTGAAATACACATACATGGCACAT
Organism: Argiope bruennichi; assembly: GCF_947563725.1. Lineage (NCBI taxonomy): Eukaryota > Metazoa > Arthropoda > Arachnida > Araneae > Araneidae > Argiope > Argiope bruennichi. The sequence continues at coordinate 117,955,567 of NC_079159.1, forward strand.
TTTGAAAATTGGTAATTAAAATAATTGTTATTAAAATAAACAAAATGCTTGAAAAGACGACATCCCAAGAAAGGATTGCAGAAAAAAGTCAAAACTTCTAATGGCAAAACAGTGAAGAAGAAAAAGAAAGGAAAAAAACAAACAAACAAGTATAATATTTTTTTTCTCTTATTAAGAAAAATCTTATTTCTTGAAATTCTGGTGAATATAGAAATACTTAGAATAAATAATTTAAAAAGGAAGATACAATTCCAGGTGAATCTCTTAATTCAAATTCAAAAATGAGAACTACAGATACAAATGCACCAACAATTCTTATAAATACAACTTTTTAAACATATGAAGGTAATTTACAAAGGAGATTCCTTCAAAGTAATCGACTTCATCAAAATCAGAAAGTAAAGAGTAAAAATGAGTTTAGACTTGGAAAGGTAACGAATACTTCACACCATCGAAATATGAAACATTCTTTCACGATAAAAATGCTTTGGATTAAGAAAGTAGAAAAACCAACTAGAATGTTATATCTTCAAAACTAGGATGTTACTTACGTTGTTACTTCATCTATCAATTCTTACAATAGTGAACCGATATATTGAATTCTTAGTTAAAAAAATGTTGAAATTTATCGGTTGCAAGCTTCGGCTGTGTTGGAACAATGCTTCATGGAGGTTATAATAATATCATAAGGGGCATTTTGAGTTTTCTAAGGGAAATCCTTTTTTAATGATTTGTTTATTTATGTAAACGAATTGCTATTCTGGTACCTACTGCAAAATTTGGCTGAAAAAAGTATTGGTACATTAGCATAGTGGGGGAAAATTGAGAAAAGTTTAAAATCTTGCAAAAGGGGGTAAAAAAAGTAGTCTGTAATAAGTTTTAAAAAGCTGGCACAATAATTTAATCAGATAGCGCAAACTTTATGAAATATACAATGATAATAAACAAATTATTCTAATGGCGATTGCAGTCGTGATGAATCTAGTACCAGAGAAAGAAGTATCAGTCAGCTAGTAAGAGAGTGAGAGAGGGAGGATCAATACTCATGCATAGTGTACATTTGAAGGCCAAGTTTCTCAATTCCAAAATCCATGCCAAAATTTTAAAAAAAATTCACGGTTTTATTTCAATCATTTTTAGTTTCATATCAGAGTAATTCTAATTTCTTATTGCATTCTGATAAATTTAATGACAAATTAGATTAACCTTAAACTGGCTACTCCGGTCTGTACTGAAGCATATCAAGGTGACTGAACCGCTGCAACAGCAACAATGGGGAAACTGTGGTTGAGTCCTAAAAGGAAGTACGTCCCGTCATCGATGGCAAGAGCCAGACCTTCACCTTTTTCTGTACCCAACAAGGTGGCGAGAACCAACCACCATGCCGGAAGCTTCTCATCCTCAATTACGAAGAATGACAAATTAGATCAATAAAAGCTGAATTTTAATGTTATTTGGGCAGCCAAATAATTACTTTGAATTTAGCAAAGATTTTATATTATAAATAAATTTCCAGTACAATTCAGTTTTAACGCGACCAAAAAGCGCCAAGGAAAAATTTCTTCAAATTATAAAAATATACTAAAATGCATTATTATTTATTATGAAAAATTTTGAACTTGCGATCACATGCTATAAAGTTTGACGATTGAAATCGTCAAATCAATGAATTGTCAAAAAATTTCATTGATTTGACCATTGAACGTCAAATCAATGAAATTTTTTCTTAACGCTTTCCGATCGCCGTTAAAACCGATACCCCCCCCCCCTGTTTTTCTAATAGGCTTTTTAATACTCCATCGTAGTGATCTCTTTTTCTGTTGCGGTTCTGGTTTTAATCTTTTGCTGTAGGAAAAGTAATTCAATGCATAATTATTTTCCTAATGTAAGGGCTTGTTTATTGTTCCGAAAAATAAATATATATAATTGTTTTAAGTTGAATTCCTCCCCCACCCCAAATTAATCTAGATATTTTTACCACTCTGTAAGTATTTTTAAAAATCAAAACTAAAAAAATAAATAACACGTCAAAATAATGCACCATCTTAAATGGTGTCAGAGGGGAGTCTGTTGTGGCTTGACATTATACAGAACTCTAAAATAGCAGTTAAAATAGCTTTATTTATTTATTTTTTGTTTGTGTTGTTTTTGAAATGTTAACGAAAATATATCCAGTTTTGTTGTTCGAAAAAATATAAAATGCGTATTGTTGTAAGTACCAGAATAGTAAAATGTGGATTAAATTTATTTAAAGTAACAGAGTTCCAATTATTAAGATTAATTTGGAGTCAGGACCAATAAGCCATTCAAGTGCAATTGGTCATTTTTTCAAAGATATTGCGTTTTTTGCATTTGTTAGGCTGCTATTTAGATTGTAGAATGGTGTGAAATACGCATAATTCATCGCCAGCCATTATTTGTTCAATGAAATGTATTTTGCAGTACTTTCTTGTACAGTTTCCTTCGTTATGAACACGAAAAGAAAAAAAACCTATAAATTACGGAAAAACTATTATAAGATATGTTCTTGCATATAGTAATGGGCCGGCGTCCTGGCATAGGGATAGCGCGTCTTTCCCGTGATCTGGTTTCCTGAGTTCGAGTTCCGGTTCGGGCATGGTTGCTCTACATCTGTTCTCTCTGTGAGATGTGTGAACGTGCCCCCCTGTAAAAAGGGGTTGTGCGAGCGAACGTGATGCGTGAGTAGCTCAGACGTACTCTTGGCCTTAAATGGCTCTACCAAAAAATAAGAGACGTTCCCTTGCCTTAAAATCACCGACTTCGTTAGCGAGCTTGTCTATGGCAAGTGCCATTAGAAACAACAAGGATATAGTAATGAATATGTTCTACTTATACTCGCAAGTTTTTAAATATCAAAATAGCATTAACTTTTCTTGATATTTTACTAAGTAAACCTTGTCCTTTATTTAGATTCAAAATATTTTATTAATACTTGCAAGTTTTTAAATATCAAAATAGCATTAACTTTTCTTGATATTTTACCAATCAAGTCTTATCCCTTATCTAGTTTCAAGGTATGTAAATTTTTCTCTCTCTTCGAAGGCAATAATACGTTTATGCAGATACCTCTAAAATAAGAAATATTTTTCTTCTTTTTTTATTTGCATTTTCAAGAATTCTTAACTTATGTTCGAAATAACTGCCCTCAAAACAAAATCAGCTTTGCGTGCATCGTGGATATAAAGCCTACCGTGTAAACACTCTAGTGAAAAAGAGGTTTCATCACGCCTTTCGGATATTTAACCAGAGCAAACTCTGCGAGGCAGCATGTCTACTGCAACTCGTTTGTCGAAGTGGGTCTTTAACGTATTTTATGGGGAAATAAAAGAGGTAATTTTATCCTCAATGCCTCATCAGTTTGCCCATCCAAAGTATTGATTACGCTGATGGAAAGTAAACACAAACGCGCGCTGAAATATTTGCTACACGAGCAGATATGGGAAAGACAAACCTGAACTACAGAGCATGCCCAAAGCGGCTACTTTTCTGGCGGGGATGTGATATTGGCAAAGAAAAAAAAAGACAATTAAGTCTGACCCCTTTGATAAATTTATTGATATTTCACATTATTTTAATATGCCAATTTTTTTCTGTAAATTCTGTGATGCAAAATGAATGCAATGCTCTACAAAGAAATCAGCGTGTTCTAGAGATGGCAAATTTGGTACGTAGTTACTTCTTAGGTAGAAGATGGTAACTAATGAAGGTCTTGGATTCGTAATGGATTAAAAATTAGTGGAAATTTAAATACTACCCTCAATAAGATTGGGACATATTATTCCACAAAAATTATTTTTATACCAATTAAATTTTATACCAATTTTTAAAAATTGGCTTTTTAGTGCCACTAATTTTATTACCTTGCATTTCTTTTCAATTTTAACAAATTTTTCAAGGTTAATATCTCATAACATTTCTTTTATTGTTATTCCGAAATTTAAACCAATATTACTGTTTAATCAAATCTATCACTCGCATGCTTTTGAAATCAAGATTAAAAAAATTCTTTCTCTCTAAATTGGTTTCTTTTCATTGTGCTTTCTTCCTGTAAAATGTACAATGTACATACCATTAACACACAGAATTCTTCGGTTTTCAATATAATCAAATCTAAGTATTATCATGCTACTAAGTTTCCTAAAAATTTGAAATTTAAGACGATTTTTTTATCATTAGAAAGTATGCAAGATTTTCTAAAAATTGTTAATGCAACAATTTTTAGAAAATCAGAAGAGTGAAAATCTTGGCTATATAATCGACATGCAGAATATTCTTGCTCTGTGGATGTGTATGCAATTTCAAATATCTCCGCCATATTTTATTTTAGTTCATCGGCTATATTGTTCACAAATTAACAGATATATTTCTATATAGTTGATAAAGTTTACTTTTTCAGTATTAACAAGGCTCTCAATTGATAACTACCGTTTCCTATTTTTATTCATATATTCAATTAAAAAATTTGTCTCCAAAACGACAGTTTGACCAGGGTAAAATTTTTATAAGAGATGTTTTTTCATGCATCTTATATGAGAGATAATGTAAAAAGAACGTGCTTACATTAAGATGATCACAGAGAAAGGAAAAATGGTCTCCTCAAAATCTATTAATAATTGTGTTATCACAGGGAACGCCTGGCATGGCTTTGGCAGAAAAAAGTTGCGAAATAGTAACCTTTGGCTTGAATTTAAAAATTTTTCTGATCCTATCGTATGATCTTTGGCGAGTTTTTTGGCGATTAATCCCTGGCATGTGGTTAATAATATTTGAAAGTCGACATTTGATTTTTAAGATGCATTTTTTTCCCCAGCCGATTGAAACCAAAATTTGATATAGGATACAATTGTAGTGACAAAATTACATACCAATTTTGATATAATTAATTCATTGAATTTTTGAATTATTGCATTTACATGCTTCTGAAAGTACAGACCGACAGACCTTCAACACCTAATTAGATTTGGCTCAAAATATAAATTAAATTATAGATATTAAATCTGTATGCTGAAGTTCGTTCATCTATTCTCTTCGCTTTGTGATTATTGCGTTAATTTATATTTGAACAGCCGGACAGACAGACTTTCTCGGAATGGAAATTTGGCATTAAGCCCATATACCAAATTTCATCCATCTAGAGTTATCTTTGCCATAGTTAGACATTTTTTTCAAATGTGATTTTGAAAGTCAAAGAGATCTAAAACATGGAGATTCATCGAATTCTCGAGTTCGTATTTTGTAATGATTATAATACTTTCTCCATACTTCGCATAAGAGTATGTAAAAATTATAAAATTGAACTACTTTCTCTTTGATTTTTAACTTTTTGTTACTGAGAATGTCAAATATTGATATTTAAAGCCATATCCTGTTTAAATAAAAAAGAATGACTTTCAAAATGCCCTAGATGTACTTCAATATTATTTCATTAAGCAGAAGATACATTTATAACTTTCACTGTACTGTTAGGTTGATCTTTTTTTTTTATAGAATTATTTGAATGTGACAGAAACAAAAAGCATTTTTCTGGAAAAGAAATAAATGTAAAAAAAAATATTGGACGCAGTCAAATGAGATTAAATATTAAATAGTTTTTTTTAAACAAGAGAAAGTATTTGATTATAATAAAAATCGGCTTGTTGATTTTTTTCTTCATATTCTTGATTCTTCTTTCTTTTTAACTCGTTTTCAAAATGAAGGAGAATGAAGATGTCAAGAATAATCAGAAAACCGAGAGAACTTTGATTTTAATATCGTTAAATGTTCTTTAAATAAGTGAGCTTATGTGCCTTTTATTAATTGTCTTTAAAAAGTATGAATTTTTTACAAAAAAATTCTTGCAATTTCTCTTTTGCAAATGAAGTCATATTATCTTTTTATTCTGGAAAACTTAAAGCAAACTCTATTTCAAAGATTCACATGATTTTCTTCATTTAAATTCTTATACATTTCTGAAATGTTATAAAAAATCATTCACATTTCAATGACATTCATTAAAAAAGAAATTAATGAATAAATTTTAAGACTTTTTTGCAGTATTTTCTCTTACTTTTTACTTTTGAAAAGACGATTCGCTGATTATTCAAGTTTCTCTCTCTTCATTTGAAGAGTTTTCTTTGGATCTTTTTTTTTTCCTCTTTCGTAATTAATTAAGCTTCATTTTGTTTTGAACTTTTTCTCCTTTAGAAACATTTTCTTTGGCAGAGAGAAGAAAGTCTGAGCAAACATTAAAAAGCCTCGAGACTTTCAATCTTTTAAGCTTCTTTGCTATCTCCTACTTTTTGAACAAGCCTTTATGTGCTCAGTACAATTGGAATGCTCAGTTTTCCCTTTTAGTGGACCTTTGAAGAATGTTTCAATAAGACGTGGGTTTAATTATTTGAAATTCAGTTGAAAAATATTCTTTCTGATGTTTCTAATTATTATATGGATACTGAGATCTTTCAAAAATTTAAAAAAATTCGAATTGAAAGAGAAAAACAAAGAGAGAGAGAGAGAGAGAGAGAGAGAGTGAGAGAGAGAGAAAGAAATGATAAAACATAGAAAAAAAGATTTTTAGATATTTAGACGTGATCAAATATTTTATGAAACATTGTTAATGATAAATAAAAGTTTTTTTTTTTTTGTTTTAACATAAATTTCAATTATTGAATCTTCAATATTTTGGATAATAATTCTTTAAAAGAATCTTAAAATTAAATTTTATAGATATTTCATTCAGGTTTGGGTATTTCACCAAATACACACACACACACAAAATAATTGTATTAGCAAAAAAAAAAAAAAAAAAAATGTTTTCGAGAATGGTTGATTTTTTTTAAAGTTTTAATTCCAGTTCAGGAACAAAAATGTTGTCACTTTTTCGTAATGTCACTTGATTATCTGCCTGTATGTTTACAAGCACGATAACTACGAATTACAACGAGCTAGATTGCTCCAATCTAGCCTGTGGCCTCAACACGGCAATTGCAGATATGCATCAGGTTACGAACTAAATCAATCAAGAGAATATGGTATATGAGAAAGTTCACTAGTACCTAAGAAAAACATGATCAAATTAAGAAAATTTCAGAGGAAATCCAAGAAAACAAATATTCCAATGTTTATACAGTATGTCCTATAAAGAGCGACCACAACATCAATGCAAGAGTTGCAAGAGATAGGTGAACTTTAGTAAAAATGCCAAGTCTGTCATGTACAACTACAACGGCGATGGTCAGTCTGGTTGCTAAATCATCGGATGAAATAGGACTATCATACATCATAATCTAAATAGGCTTTTAGATGAATAAATCCATGCATGTTGAATCTGGTGACTATAATGATCAGGGATGATGGTCATCCTCCATATCCACTCCGTTTGATTCAATATGAAACGTGTAATTATATGACCTCCATCTAATTTCTGGCGTTCCTCCTACAAGAAGTTGAAGTTCAACACATACTTGAACGATTATTTTAAAGAATTTCCAACAAAATATTTTGAAGAAAAGATACCGAAAGTATGGACATGTGAGCAATTAGATAGTATATATGAGATTATTAATTTTTAGTCTTCGACGATAGTCCAGATATTAATGAAGACATCCAAATATTAATAAAGAAATATTGGAAAAAATTTCCAGCAAAATATTTTTCAAAAAAAAAAAAATCAAGACAATGGACATTTCAGCAGTTTGATAGTATTTATGATAGTATTAATGCTTTATTTCGACAATAGTTCAGATGTTAATGAAGATATCCAAATATTAATGTAGAAATATTAAAAAGAATTTCCTACAAAATATTTTACAAACAAAACGACAGGAGTATGGACATTTGAGCAATTTGATATTATAAATGAGAGTATTAATTTTTTGTCTTGGACGATAATCCAGATATTAATGAAGAATGTTTTCCAGATGTTAATCAAGATATCCAAATATTATTGAAGAAATATTAAAAAGAATTTCCAACAAAATATTTTGCAAAAAAATATCAGGAGTATGGACATTTGAGCAATTTGATATTATTAATTTGAGCAATGAGAGTATTCATTTTTTGTCTTGGACGATAGTCCAGATATTAATGAAGAATTTTTTTCTGGCAACATGTTGATGAATCCAGATTCGTGTAATGATATTGATAGAAACTCACGCCAGGTATGACGTTTAATTTATCCATTCCGTACCGCTTTTAGCTTTACCCCTTCAATCCGCATTTTTCACACATATTCTTCTTCACAAAACCCTCTTTTTTTGGTTCCTACTATCTTCCTTTACAATTCTGTCACATATTTTAAAGATACCCTACAGAATAATAACACAAGTGGTTTCAAACTTTGAAACACTGTATTTGCAAAATTATTAATGTTGCTGTTGTGACTTATGGCATGTTACAAGCCCGCTAACATCTTTCAGCGATTTAAGCTGAACGAGCGTCTCTTACTTTTTCAGTACTCCAACTAGGGCCAAGAGTACGACTTAGCTACTTCATGCATCACATTCGCATGCACAACCCTTTTTTACATGGGGGGAACATTCACACACTTCACAGACAGAACACAGAGGAAGAACAACCATGCCAGAACCAGGACTCGAACCCGAAATACCAAGATTACAGTGAAGATGCGCTACCCTTATGCCAGAATGGTGGCACAAAATTATTAATAATTATAACAAAAGTTATTTCATTATTTAATCAAATTGGAAACAATCATAGTGAAGTTCCACATTGAGTAACGAAAATATGAATCACTTCATCTTCTCTACAGGACAGGCGCTGGCATTATGAACAGGATTCATTGTTGCTTTCCTTTAATCAAAAGCATGAGTAAACATTGCAATTCCTCTATCTGTGGAGTAATAAGATATTTTCGTGGCTTGGAACATAGCATGATTATAGGCGTCAAAACAGACAATTCCAGTTATCCTCGAAACCCTTAATCTTTCTGGCTTTTCTCTTAAAATAGTGACACGAATCGTCAAGAATGACAGCTAAAATAAATGGTACAGAATCTGGAGTGAAAAAGGAGCCAGATATCTGATGGAATAGTGTGCAATAATACAATACAACAAATAGCAGAGCAAAATAATCAAGAGCTATTTGCTCTTGACGAGCGGAGATTTGGATAATTCATTTTAATAGCAAATGGGATCAACTTAAAAAATCTATGATTTGAGTGCAAAATTGAAAAAAAGAGGCCCTTTGTAAAATAAAGGGCATCTAAGTTAAACATTAGATGAATTAAAAAATAGTTATGTAGTCTGACAATCCAGAATTCCTTTTCATCATGGTGAATGTAGGATCCTTGCTTGAAGCTCCCGAAATAGTTTTAGTGTTGCTTTCAAAATGGTATTTTAATGTAACTAAATTAACTAAGCGTGTGTGACATATTTGAGAAATGAGGGAATAAAATCCATTCACAGCTCCGAAACACCATTAGACAGTCAGACGAGATCAAATGTTACCATACTATTAAGGTTCTAAAATTTATAATTCTGAGGAATTTTATAATTTAAGAATAAATGTATATTTCTTCACGAGTTTTTCAAATTTCTTGATCTTTTAGAACAAAGGAAGGATCCGAATTGTTTAAGTAATCTATGTGTTAGTAGAATTCCGTTGTATAATGGGATTTTAATAATGCGGTCTGGACATTTCACTTCCACCGAGGCAAAATATTCAGGGCCCTTGCTGTTTATGTATTCAACTTACGTTGAAAAATGATGGGCTTAACGTTAGCTGGAGGGACACGGTTTTATTTTCTGCATAATCGTGATATTTCCTTTTTAGGAAGATTCTTCAATTTCTTTGAATCGTGACAGAGTGAAGAAGGCCTAGGTCTTCTTACACTCAAGACAGCACTTTTCCCAAGAATTGGCAGCTAGGTTTATTCCTTCCGAAATATTTTTCTCATAGGTTGGCTCTAGGCTCTAAATCAACATCAGATATATCTCATATAGAGTAACCTCGGTTAACCGGCCTCAATTAACTGAACTTCGATTATCCGGACCTAGGAATGAGCACAAAGGTAAACGAACTTCGATTATCTGAACTTCCGGATCTCGGTAATCCAAACTCCAATTTATCCTAATTTCGCTTATCCGGACCTCTGTATACTGAATATTAGTCATTCGGAGCTCAATAATCCAAATTCCAATTGTCCAAATCTCGGTTATCCAAACATTGATTATCCGGAACTCGGTAATCCAAACATCGATTATGCGGACCTTGATTATCTGGATCTTGGTAATCGGAACTTTGATACCCAGAACTCGGGAATCCTAAATACGGTTATCCGGGCCTCAGTAGTCCAAACTTCGATTTTCCGGACATCGGTTATCTGAACGTAAATTATCAGAATCCCGATTATCCGGAAGTTGCTAATCTTGGCCTCAGTTATTCCGACTTCGATTATCCAAACCTTGGTATTCCGAGTTCCGATTATCCAAACTTTCATTATCCGGACCTCGGTTATCCGAACTTCGATGACACCTCGGAGAGTTCACTTGGATTGAATTACCTTAGATTACAGCCCTCTAGGCACCTGGTTTTTACACTTAGAGCTCATAACATGATTTTGGAAAAAAATGACGGCTGATTTGTTTACTCAAATCTCGTGCATTGGGACTATTTGACTGTCATCTCATTCAGTCGTTTCTCCCCTTAAAATGCTTCTATGATGGGTAACAGAAGACTAAGGATTGGATTTTCAGCACTATTTTTACAAAGAAAACGGATGAACCTGAAACAATGAGCCTGGGATATGTCCAAACAAATATTGTCATCCCCTGTATAATAAGAACTCTTAACAGATACAAAAACAAAACAAAACAAAAAAAACGGGGAATAATAGTTGCGATTCAAAGGAACTAGCATTTACAATTACGTTTGCAAAGACGTTGCGTTCAAAATGAAACTATTTGAGAATGGAAACAACTGAAATCGGCTCGACTCTAGCAGTGCTCGTGGTAAGTGTATATGATATTACCTACTTTTTTATATCTATGTATATGCCTATAAAAATTCTCGTCTTTCATGTATAATAAATGAATTTTAAACATCGTCTTTTTAAATTCGAAATTATTTCCAAAAGCTTTCCGGTATTTTTCGTCTATCTGCAATTTTTAAACCCTCGAATGGATCCCTTTTCAGCCATTAAATTACTATTATTAACATATTCGAAACGGCTCATTTTTGATGTCGTCTCCTGCGGTCAAAATTCTGTACTGATAATTGCAATTCAATCATTGCACGTGGTTATCCGCCTGTTAGCACGTACGGTATGCAATCCATATCGAATGGGTTAATATTTGAAATGAATTGCATTGGTTAAAATATTACTTTTCAGAAAATCTGTGACAATTCACCATCCAAATTCTTTTGGGGTTTGTTTGATATTTTAAATACGGAAAGTAAAAAGGTATGTTATCAGGATCTTTCATTAACGTCAGAAATGAGGATATTTTTCAAGTACAGATGCATCCGACATACGAAAGAAAGATCCCTCAAATATAAATCGCTTGACATTCACAAGGATGTGTGTAACTAATGAGTCAGATATCTACTCAGAAATGATCAAATCGCGGCAATGATGGAATAATTAATTTGGTTCTAAATGGGAGAAATCATTATTTGAAGTGTGGAATTCCATCATTCAATAATAGTCAATTTAATATTTGGATAAGATCCCACAAAGTAAGATGAAACTTTAAAAGACCCGTATTTTTGCTTCAGATATATTGCTAAAACGTTATGAAACAAATTCATTTCTTAAATGGACAGTAACACGAGATGAAAAATAATTTATCCGTAATATCGATGTGCAGAAATCGGAAATCGAGTAGTTGGAGTGAGTCCCCTGCTATCGCCTCGTAGACCCAATAAGCATATCCAGAAAGTGGATTGGGGGTAAGGAGGTGATTCTTATGTTGAACTGCTGTAGCCTTAATAAAGTAAAGAAAAATTCATGTAATTTACTTCACAAAATTGACGTTTCGAACGAATTTTTTTTGCACATGCGCAAAACTCGCTTCTACTCAATACATTGCGCTTTTAGAATAAATATTCCATCAAATAACAAACGGAGTCCGGTTATTAAATTAGATGTTAAGTATCTGTTGCCTAAGCATCCATGCTGACCTGATGGTATGATCTGCTTGAGTTTTCGTTTATTTTGTAAGTCATCAGAATATGGATTTAAACATGTATCTTTTTGTTTTTACAGATTGTAATATTGTTCTAGCTATTATTAAAACGAACGAAATATTTCATCTAATTTACTTTAGAAAATTAAAATTTAAAACAAATTATTTATAAAGTTCTAAAAAATATTAGATTTTTTTGCACATGCGCAAAACGCTTCTATTCAATTCATTGCACTTTTAGAATAGATATTTCACCAAATACCAAACCGAATCCAGTTATTAAATTAGGTTTCAAGTATCCCCTTTTTTATGAGGAATATCTGGCATGACGGCAGGATCCTCTTGAGTATACGGATCTTCAATTTTATCTTTTTTTAAACATATTATATTATTGCTACGGCCTTTGCTTAAACAAACGAATGATTATTTGAGGAAATTGAAATTTACAAAAATTATCTATACATTTCTAAATGATTTTTGATTTTATTTTAATGCACATGCGAAAAACTCGCTTCAATTCAATACATTGTGCTTTTAGAATAGGATATCTAGAAGACGGAGCTTTTCTTCGCATTTTTTCCTTTTTCCTTTTTTTTTTTTTTTTTTTTTTTGTAAAATTTTGTTGTTGTTTTGATGAAAATATTTAGATACGAATCGCATATTGATTATATTTGAATATTTTTTATTCTTTCCTACATTTAAACTGATCATTTAAATGAAAAAAAATCATGAATACTCTTTGGTTAACCCTTTAAAGGGCCATTTTTTTCTAGTCCTATTATGTTAAAATATTTTTAGACTTGAAATTAGAATAAGAAAAGGGATTCATTTAGCTTATTAGATAAATTTAATTTGATTCATTAATTAATTAGGTTAATTAATAATTAAGTAACAAATCAAGACACATCATTTTGTGTAAGATAAAGAACTGAAGCCTCTAAGTTTCTGTCTTTCTAAAAAAAATTGTTAGAACTGATGCCAACCTACATAAATTCATACAAAGATTGATAAATTTGGTGGGAAACATACTTCTCACTGCCCTAGAAAGGGTTAACATGTCATTTGAAACAATCTGCTATAATACGGTGTTCTTTTTACAGTTTATCTATCATTATTTATATTTTTGAAAAATCGGGTCCAAAATGGCGCTACATGACCTTGTCAACATGAGAGCAGATAGAAAAAGTCTCTAATATTCCTAAAGAGGTGTTCTTTCGTGTAAATTCTTGTTTTTCCAAGAACACGACACCTGGATAGATAAACTTAAAAAGCAAAGATATTAAATATAAATACATAAATAAAAAGGCAAAGAACAAAACGCTACTCGATCCCAGAGTCCGCAACACGCGCGTCAGCGATGTTGTTCTGACCACTATGCTACATTGTCTAGACTTCGAAGCCGAAATTAATTTATTCTAATAGTTAGTCACAAAAAATGTTTTTATTATTTCCAGGAAAGACACCTAAACTCAGAAAGTAAAAGCTTATCCAAATATAAAATTTGATTTGAATCGTTAGGGCCGTTTCTGAGATACACGAAAAATAAATAAATTTATATTTATACATGAATTATCCGCTTAAAGTTATAAGATAGAAAATGCTAAGATTGGAAAATAAAAAGCTGCAAAAAAGGAAGAACTTTCATATCATTATCATCCACTGCAGTTTAAAATCAATTAATACGAGTTTTTTAAAAAATTTATTTCCTTTGAAAGTGTGTATAAATCTTTTCACAATTTCTAGAAATTACTAGTATACAAATACAAAAAATAAAACGTTTTCATTTTGAAAATGTCTAAGAAAAAGCTTCTATATAAATAATACACACAGATATTCTTTTTTAAAGCTTTATACATTAATATAATTTCTGAAATCACTTGCAAGTTTTTGAAATGAAAAAAAAAAATCTTCATTTAGAAGAAAATTCAAGAATTCATTTATAAAAACGAAACTAATTTTTAAAGTAATGAATTAATTCATAGTTTTTTTTTAATTATTATTTTTCGTCATCCTTCTTATTTTTGAAAGACTTTTCGCTAATGACTTGTGATTCTCTCATATCTGGCTTAAAAAGTTGGAGTTTATTTATTTTTTCTTTTCTCCTTCATTGAGTTTTATTTCATTTCATTTTTAAATTTCCTCTTAAAGAAATTTTTTTTCTTGATAAAGGAAAAAAAAAAGCGTTAGAAAGCATTGAGAATTTCTGTCTTTTGAGCTCTCTTAAGATGTTTTATTTTCAAAAAGAGTTCCAATGTACTTTGTATCATTTAGATACATAGTTCCACCTTTTATGTAAATCATGAAGAATGTTTTTTTAAAGATGGACATTTAAAAGAGTTTTAAAATTATTTGCTTCTTAACTGTAAAAAGAAAGTGCTTTCTGTTTATATTTCAAAACATCAATACATGAATACTGTGAATATTCTTCACGAAATAAAAGAGTTTATATTTATATATTTTTACAATATTTATTAAACAAAAAAAATTCTTTAGACGTAAAAAGAAATGATTCTTAGAATTAGAGAATTTCGACGTTTCAAATGTCCTTGGATCTGAATTCAAATCTTTTTTTGATATCACGTAACTGTGTGTTTCTTTGTCTGTATGCATATGAAACCGATTACTCATTCGTGCAATGAGTTAGGTAAATGCGATTTTTCAATTTTACATGACATTTATACAAAAATTTAAGGTCATGATAAAAAGGCTTTGGCATGATAAAAAGATGCAAATTTGTTTTAAGACTGAAAGCATATGTTTGGATATAAAAGAAAGCAAAAAAAAAAAAAAAAAAAAAAAAAAAAAAGAAAGAAAGAAAGAAATAGATTAACTAACCCTCTATTTTTTTAAAAAAATTCTGAAATTAGATTGGATTATTCTTTTTTACTCTTTTTACTTATTCCTTTACTTTTGTACTTTTACTGTTTGGATTTTTTTAACTTCCTGGCATGCTAAGTATACATAGAGAAAGTATTATCGAAAAATTCGAACTTAAGATTTTTAATGAGCTTCCACGTTTCCATTGAGTTCGAAAAACAGATTTTTGGACTTATATCTGCCTGTCTGTCCATCTATGTTTGAACAAGATGATACAAAAACCATTTGAGCTTGATGGATGAATATCAGATCAAGGAACTTACACCACAATTCCAGATTTCTACCAACTTTTGAACGAAATCCATTTAGAGGAAGACTGTCTGTCTGGTTGTCCGAGGAAGCACGATAGATACAAAGAGTAAAGGGCTAGACAGATAAAATTTGGTTCACAGCATTTAAGAATTTATATCAAATTTTGAACCATATTCAAAGAGGGTTTGACAATCTGTCAGTCTGTCCTTTTACGTGTATATAAGCATGATAACTAAAAATCGTTATGGTGAAATAAACGAAAATTGCTGTGTATTCTTGCGATTACATCAACAGTCAACATTTCGGTTTCATTCGATCGGGATAAAAGTCCAAAATAAATATTCGATTTTGTGGTAATTACGTACTAATCGCATTCATGCGATTAATCGCCAAAGGATCACACATTAAATAGTTTCATCCGTTGTTTGCCAATGATGCAAGTACCAGTTTCTTTCCCTCTACTACTCAGCACATAATTCATAAGTTCAGATCTCTGAAAATAAAAAATTGACTTTGCGTGAGATCTACAATTTTATGCCAGTATGGGGAAGGAAACATCATTTTTATTAAATAATATGCGAGAAAGTTTCGGAGAGATCACACTCGTTTGTAAAGTTATTTGCAAGTACGGCTAATATACAAGATGGATCTTCCGCGAATTCTGGAAACTTCCAGTACCTTCTAATTTCGAAGATGAAACTCTTTCATGAGACCATCGCACTTTCGGCAATAAAAGAATAACAAAAAATAAACACCATGGCGATATTTGTATACTGTTATCTTTTCTATGGGGTGGAATACATATAAAAATTTGCTCATTATGATGAAGTAATTAATTCCCTAATTTGATTTGTCTATCAAATTAGCGTATTATCCCTCCCCAACCCCTTCATTCAATCCTCCATCCTTGATGAATGAACCATCTCATCGGACATCTCATTCTATATAAATGATGAAAAATGAAAAAATAAAAATGATGAAACCAACGGGAATGGTCCCCGGAACTTTCTTGCGTCCTCTCTAATAAATGCACTTACACATTATTAACGCATGCCATTCATGAACAATAATTACGAAAAAGCCTATAAGCTTGTGATCTTTGGCAGCAGTTAGTTTAGTTATATTAATGTCCTATTTTAAGGCAATACTAGGGCTTTTTTTGTGACAGACCTCGTAATTTTGAACAGTACGTAGATGACAAGGACGACATCTGAGAGGGAACCCCTCTCGAACCTTCCACACCACACCAGAAGGAGGAAGTTTGGCCCCGGCTGCACCAGATAGGCTTAGATAGTGGTTCTTCCTCGGAATGTGGTCTCGACCCTGAAACCGTTCGGTTCCAAAGCCGAGATATTACCACCAGCCCACAGCGGCCCCGATAATCACTGCGATGTGGTTAATACGTAAGCATTAGAGCACAGAATATGTTTTTTGAATACCTTTTGTCCCACCGATTGAAACCAAAATTGGGCTACAATTATAGTCACAAAATTACACACCAAATTTCACATATTAAAGCAACTTAGCTTTTCATTTCAAGCATTTACATGCTTGTGAAAGTGTAGATCTTCAGACTGTCGACCTCACAAAGGATTTGATTCCATATTTAATAATTATATGCACTTTAGATATTAATTCTGTTTTCCAAATTTCATTTATTTAACTTCCTTCATTTTGTAGTTATCGTGTTAATCAATGATTAGGCAGCTAGACAAATAAACCTATCAATAGATTTCGTTCAAAATTTGATAGAAGTCTAAAAATTTAGTGCAAAGACCATATTTGAAATTTCATCCATCTCGTTCAAATTGTTTTTTAGTTATTATGTTCAAAGGCAGGCAGACACATTTCAAAAGTGAGAATGTGCGTTTTGGATTCAGGAAGATCTGAAACTTAGATTCATCAAAATCTGGAGCTTGAATTTTTTAACCATTTCAATATTTTCTCTTTGTATATGACAAAATAACCTTAAACTGGTTACTCCGACCCGCCGGAAGGCACACAGAAAAATCTGAATGGCCGGACCACCGCAACAGCAACACTGGCGGGAACTGTGGTTAAGTCTAAGGGCCATCACCGGCCACGGTAAAACACTTCCCTTGGGAAGTACGTCCCATTATCGATGGCAGGAGCCAATTCCCCCCCCCTTTTCATGTACCAACCAGGGTGGTGAGAACCAACACCATACAGGAAGCTTCTCATCCTTAATTACAAGGTGCCCTTGTGGGGTTATAAGACAAGGTAAAAATGTCAATACAAAAAGATAAAACTTCAAAACAAGATGCAAAGTAACCCAAATTGGCAAAACTGTTATTATTTTGTAAGAATAATAATAACAAAAGGCAAATTATTATTGGCATTTACCGAAGTAAATATATAAAATATGAAGAAAATTAAATCATATCTGAAATAAACAGAAATATCCCCATGATCCTAAGAATACTTGTCCAAACATGGAAATGCATGGTTTAAAAAAGATACGCATACGCATACAAAACTAAACGCCGCATCCAAACATATCAGAATCTTTCGACAGTAATTACATTAGCCAGCACGAACTAGACAGTGAGAAGGGAGGGAGCAAAGGGTATGGAGTCCCTGTCATCCATCTTAGAAGACAACGAGACGGTAAAATATCTTTGCTTTTAGATATTAAGAGTAAATGTAGTATTTGGAGAAAAAGAAAACACCGTGCTTGGATGTCATTTGTTACTGCTTCACTGACAGAAATCAATACCTTATATAATATTCTTATCCGAAAAATTATGACGAGTGGCTCTAAATGTAATATTCGTGAAAATGATGTTCGTATTGGGAAATGTCATTTAAACCTATTATTATAAAAAAAAATAATAATAATATTTAAATGCTTTTTTGGAAAGCACAACGTTAAAAATAATCAGGATCATTATTAAAAAATAAACTGAATCTGATAAATATATACTTAGTTTCTCAGAGTTTGTGATCTTCAATGATAATGGTGTATTAATTTTAAAATATATTTCTTAAATTTAATAGCCTTTATTATTAGAAACCATTGGCATTATTAACAAATTAGCATATAGCATTAATTTTAATTTTAATTTTTAATTTATGTCTGATTTATATGTTACCAAGACAACCATGTCATGATTTAAGCAACCATCTCCTCCTTTTGTGCACTTTTTATTTTTATTTTTTGATATATATTCATCTGAAATTTTTTTTTCTAAAATATAATAAAAAAGACAAATGTTATAATCTAAATGAAGTCTGTAGCGAATTTGGGTAATTTATGACTTTAGGCAGTGGATCTAATGAGGTTGCTTTTAATTAACTAATCAATTTAGCTTCACATTTCAGCAAATTTTACTTTCTCGTATTTGAAGTACAGAGAAAGTATTTCAATCGTCAAAAAATTCGATCTCGAGATTCTGACAAATTCTCACGTTTTAGACCTGCCTTAGTTCGAAAAACACAACTTTGGAAAATGTCTACCTATCTTTGGCAAAAATAACTCAGAAAAGCATCGAGCTAGATGTATGAAATTTGTTATACAGTCTTTACATTAAATTTATCATTTCTGTAAAATTTTATGCAAAATCCGTTTAGAGGAAATCTGTCAGTACCATATATATATATATATATGCATATATATATATATATATATATATATATATATATATATATATATATATATATATATATATATATATATATATATATATATATATATATATATATATATATATATATACAGTAGACTCCCGATTATCCGCGCCTGCCACACTAAGTTTTTTTTTTTTTTTTTTTTTGCTTCCAAACAAAGAGAAAATGCTTCCAAAGCAAGAAGCAAACACAAATGACTGATTTCTTCAAAAAGGTGTAGTTTTACAATTATGCTTTTGTAATTACATAATACATTACAGTATTAAAACAATTACATATGTATTAATTTTTCTGTGCATCCTTGACGCCTCTCGTAAGTACAAAGCACTTTTCTGTTTTCATTAACAAAATGCATTTTAGGTTAGTTTTGAGTGATATATTAAAATATTAAGCGTTAGTTAAACATTTCCTGCTGCTTATTTTACGTTTTATTGTACATAAAACGATTTTTCAAAGTTGGAATGACTGTTTTCACTTTTGCTATACCCATTTTTAGCTTTTTTCGGATTATCCGCGATTTTTGTTATCCGCGGCGGCCACGTCACCCAATTCCCGGATAATCGGGAGTGTACCGTATATACATATAATGATATTTTAAACTCTTAATTTAAACCAAATTAATTCCAAAACCTTATCTTAATTTCATCATTCTCTTATTTCCTGATCCAATTCCACTTTCGATTTTATTAATTCAACTGAAACTGTGTAAAAATTACTGTGCAATCACTTCTACGTATCAAGTGAAAGTGATACTTCTGTTGCCCTTCTCAAGGTCAACACATGTTTTCGATTGACACGTTGCCGGAAATCCCATGTTATATCAGACTAGTGATCATTTGTTTCGCCCTTCTTTACTTCTGCCTTTGTGCAGCGCTGGGACTTCTTGTAAATAAATCCTGCCTGCCTCCTGAGAGAGAATAAAACGAAATTAAAAATACAAACTGCTTGTCAATCCTGCATTCTGCTTCAAACAAAATAACATTACATACACACAGACACACACACTTTCATATATATATAATATGGTCTCTTAATATATTATATATATGGTCTCTTAACAAATTTTGAGCCATATCGAAACAGTGAGTCGGTCGGTATAACTTAAAAATGTAAAGGTAATTTAATTCAGCATATCAATTTTGGTATGTGATTTTGTGACTACAGCTGTATCTCTTTGTCAAATTTTGATTTCAATTGGTCGTTAAAAAAATACCTAAAACATGAATTCGATTTTCAGTTAATAATAACTGTGAACAAACAATTAATCGCTAAAAAAATCACCAGGGCAGACACGATAGATACAATAAAAATGCTTTAAGTACCGCCATAGAATAATATTCCGTTGCTATTCTACGCAAATGCAACGCATCTGGGGTAACATCTTTATTATGGAGTACCCGAGAAAGTTTTGAGGAGACCACTCAAGCTGGTTTAGTTTAATCAACTTGATTAATGATTTATTTTAGATCGATTTCTTATTTTTGTAACTTTGTAAAAACACATATGTTTTCATTTATTATGGTGCATGCTTGTGTGAAATCCAAGCTCATACACAATATTATTTAAGCAGGTGCTTTGTGTTTATAAATATTGTAACAAAAAAAAAAAACGGTGTAAGTGAGAATCTGACCACTCATCTTGTCAAAAATTTAACATTATTCTAATATTTTACGATTAAAAAAATTTATACACTTTACAAATCTATTTGAATAAAAGCTATCTATTCTATTTAATCTATTTGAATTTTTAATTCCCTTGCAGCTCCCGCCCTCCTATCACAACTGGCTTAGACAGCTGGTTGATTTGCTTTATCGCACATCTTTCACTGAGTAAAATCATGGAACTCAATGACTTGAGCGTCATTGAGAAAATAAAATATTTATATCCTCTAGTATCTCGATTTCTTCAATGTAGTTGTTTTTAATTGAATTGCTTTATAAAAGATGGCGCCAGGGTAAATTAATATAGAGGTTTTTTTTTTTTAAAAAAAAAAGAAATTGTTTCAGAATTTCTAATTAATTGACTTTTTTTGTTGCATGGTTGGATTTCTATCATTGTAAAATTCGTTATTTGTCTTTAACTTATTGAAAGGATGAGCTATGCATAGAGGAATGAGCAAGATAATTTTACAATCATAGTTTTCGAAACACATTCCAAATTCGAATATTTTTATTTAAAAAAAAAATCCTTTATCTGACAAATGTTTTCGCATTTCTGAAATTTTACCTTGATATATGAGAGGCAGAATAAATTGAATAAATTTAGCTGGAATGTAGTGTTGCAAGTGACGAAATTGGTGGAATTTTACAGTATGCTTGTCAAAATCAATAGTTAACTGGAGATAAAAGTAATGTTTACAGGATAATAAAAAAATACACTCTTAATGAAAAAGTAAATGTATTTAAAGATATAATAAAAAGTGGATATAACAAAATTCCATATTATGTCTCTCCGTGATATTTTCTTTTTGATAATTTTCTTATATTTGACGCATCTTATTGGCAGTAATTATTTTTTTTTATTTGATCCAAAGCAAATAGAAAATATTCTGTTGTATTTCCACGATACGTTAATAATACTGTACAGAATTGCGAACTAACTGATCCCACATATATCTGTATCTGTGTTTAAGTGTTGACCTGGAATTTTTATCAATTATTTTCTTCTATGTAATACGTATTTCAATAGAATTTCAGAAATTCCGCTGAAATTCTATTGAAAAGGAGGAGGAGGAGGGGGGGGGGAGGAAAAATATTTCTTCGAACTTTCTTTAAATTTATTCCTTATCGAATTAAATTATTACAATGTTCGGCAATTTATTTTATAAGTTATTTTAATATCTTCAACTTTTTAATTTCAGGTTCATATCAATACTTTTTTCCATTTAAATGCGAAAAACTACTTTTTAAATATTTCTCCTCCCCTTTTTTATCCTGTGGTATATCCGTGTGGAGACTTAGAGGCATAGTTGGAAAACCAAGCTCAACAACTTAAACCGATAAAATTGCCTTTATGTGTTTCTACAAGAAAAAATTACAATTCGACTAGATTTCATAGCCACCAAGCAATTTCTTTAGTTTTTGAAATTTTGTAGCAAAAATAGTGGGGTCTCAATAAAATATAAATTTGTTATTTAAAGTGACTCATTTCAATCTGAATCATTTTTTTTTCTTTTTTGCTTGAAAAGATAAAATGTCTATGACATATAAAATTTTCTTGCTTTTGAAATAGTGAATACGGTAAGATAAGAGTTTTTACATCAAATTTGCTTTTTTTAATTTGTTTTATAAGTAAAAGTGAAAGACAGACTTGTCCACTTCACTTTGGTTGGGTTATTGATGGTCACAGATAGTGGGATATTTTCCAAGAATCAACTTTTTAAAAGAAAATGCACGGCAAATGTTTGTATTCGAAGATAAGGAGGTGTTTATCCTACTTCTTTCATTAGTACCAGTACAAGAGTAGGTTAGGGCAAACTGGTTGAAAAACGAATGATTAAATTATTCAAGACTTCGAGGGAAAGTAATTCTATTCTGCTGGATGTGACGAAGAAATGGCCTGTATCTATTTATTAAATAATTACTAATTATTACTTTAACTATTTTAAATAAATAAGCAGTTTTTGCTCCCAAACAATTAGCGGAGATGGTTTTAAATCTTAAATTTCAAATGTTAGGTCTTTTTAAGATAAGATTTTAAAGATCAGGCTACAAGACAAATTCTGGTTCAAAAATTTTAGGTTTTGGTTTTCAGGATGCGTGTATAGTTTTATATGTTTAAATCTTATTTGTTTTAAATTAAAAGAATTTATGGTTTCACTTTTTTCGGTTTGTATTTTGAATTTTGAAATATTAAGAACATTAAAATACTTTTTGTGAGAATATTGAATATTCTAAAGAGAGATGATTGATATAAATCATTGCTATAATAATGAATATCAACATAGATTTGATGCAGTGTATTATGATATGTTAATTCAAAAATACCCGCTATAAAAACTGAAAATAAAAAATAAATTTTAAGAATATTGCTTTGGAGAATGCCAAGATGATAAATCTTCACAGAAAAAAATTAATTTTCTTAAAAAAAAAGAACGTAGCCATTTCTGTCCTAAAGAAAATTATGGAGTCATTTTGCAGTTGTTTCATTTATGCCAAGTTGAAGAATTTCGTAAATTAAACTCTTTCTTCAAACAGAGTCGCAGACAGAAGCAATATCCCTCACAATGTAGAAAGATCTCATTTTTCTCTTGAATAATTTGATGATGGAGAAAAAGAAGCGATATAATATAATAGTAATATCTGAAGGGAATTTTGCGGGGTGTGGATAAAATCTTTATTTTTTCAGTTCTCGAATTAATAAATCTATTTAAAATTAATCTTTCAAAAATTTTAACCTACTACTGAAATAAAAAAAAGTTTGACAGATTGAATAGATCTACTGTCCTTTTTGGATTTGAGAATAGGAAGAATTTTTTGCAACATGGTATTTACAGGTATTTTTTCTTTTGGCCGAAGCTCGTTTGAAATTGGTAACACAATTTGATTAAATTAATAGGAATTTTTGATGAAAAATGCGCTAATACTGCCCATATTAGGGAAAAAATAGTTCTTTTTGGGATCACATGTTGAAATTTCTTAAATGAAAAGTGATTATTACAGCTATCAGTTTAATTAATGAAGAATGTAAAAGTAATGAAATTTATTAAAAGCAAAGTGTTTATTGTAACTACATTTTCATTACTGAAGAATACAAAAGAAATAAATTCTACAACAGGTTTCGTTAACATTGATTTAAAAAAGGTTAGCTAGAATACTTTGGTCCAGAATGAATGTGATATTGCAATATTAATATAATTTGTTGGAAGATTATTACTTCTAATACAAATTATTTTGTCAACTTTTCAAACTAAATGCCAGCTACCTAATAGGAACAAAAATACCCATTTGATTTTATAGAGATTATACTGGCAAAAGTAAAGGCATTTCTTTCTTGCCCTTTTGTAGTTTAGTGTAAATATATGAAATGTAGAATAATATTATGGAAACAATATAAATTTTTTTGTGTGCTCTCAGAGGTGACTGTCGGTGTTTCAATTCCTGATAAGCCTTTCCATATTTAAAATAATCTCACACCTAAGTTTGGAAGGTAAATATTTGCAAAAATAACTTCGAAAGTATTTTTAAAATGCATATTAAATTTCTATATAAGGCTGAAATCAAAACAACGGAATTTCTCAATATTAATTAAGAATATTCCATTAGAAGTTGGAATCTTAAACACATTTTATGAATTAAATGATGAAATCATCTTAGACAGAGAGACAGACTGCTCCAACTCAGGGAGTAATGATGAGTAATCTTAAGGATGAAGCTAAAATAGGCGGTAATCTTCGCTGCAGAATTTCAAGTTTAGAGCTGATATCAAATTCATTGTATTTGGAGAAACATGCAACTTAGTCGGGTTATTGACATTCCCTTCAAAATTCTTTCGGCAATAATATTATAATGCTAAGAGATGATGGCCCTGATAATTTAGATTCATTATTTATTATAATGAACACAGCAGCCAGTGCGAAAGAACTAGTAATTGGCTACCATCAAATGACGTAGATTATCATGAGTACTAAAGTGTAATTTTTTTGTCGAAACTTTTGTTAGATAATTTTGTTCCGTAGAAAATAAATCAGGCATAATTTCCTTATAAAATGGGCTTTCAAACGAAATTTTAAACAGCATATCATTAACAGGATTAATTAATTTCGGAATAGTAGAGAGTTAATTAAAAATACGTTACCAGTATAATCCGAATCTTTTAAATATGAAATGAGTTTTGTGGAAAATTTGAGTCAATTGTGATCTTCAGAGTCAAGTATCACTCATAATAATACTATTTTTGAATACTGTAAAAGTACCGCTCCTTCACGAGATGCATTTGTTTGTTCAAATTAAGTTAATGCATAAAAAATTTCCTTTGAGAAGCTAATTTTCATTTCTTTCTTCCATGAGTTTCATATCAGTGATATAGAGACAGAGAAGACAAGGAGATATAAAGGCGCCATGAAGAATAGCAAAATTTTTATTTCATTTTACAGCTTCAAATACGGCGGAAAAAGGAGAAGATAATCTACTTAACATCACCTTCAATTATGTTTAAAAAGGAAACATTAAAAATGGTTTTCTTAGAAAAGAGTTCATACAGTATTCCTTACCATACATCTTTTTCTATAAATGGCCTTGTTTAATTTTATTACATATCATAGAGAAGCCATTCAATTTAAAGTTTGACAAATGCAAAACAAAGTACGACGGCGGCTGTATTCTCAGAAATTAACATGGCTTAATTTTATTAAATGAAACTAAGCCATGTCTTTCAATAGAAAATGAGTGAAAAAATCAAAACTTTAATTAATAAAAGTGTTGTTTCTAATAGATGCTTCATATTTTAATTTGTCACAAAAATATACATGTATATAAATTTTTAAAATTCTTAGACAAATTTTTGTTACTATACATTTTCTCAAAGTTAAAACAATTTTAAATTGAATAAAACTCTATGGACATCTTATAATTCTTCAATGGAATTCGTCATTTTGAAAAAAAATTACAAAAAGAGTTACCGATAACAGCTGCATATCGAAAAGAAATGCGGAGAGGAAAAAGTAAAAAGCAAAAAACGCTTTCTATCTAGGAAGCAGAAGTTTTTTCGGAAATGGTGTGTCGTTTTTCTCACCCCAAAGAAATTTCGAGGGAGCGATAAATGGATGGGATTTTAAGAGCCAAGTTTTCTTTTCTCGCACTCTTTTCTGAAGCTGAAATGGTGTGATGATGTGGGGAACGCTGTTTGCTTTGAAGTGTGAGATACAACATAAATTGTAATTTCTATGTAAGATAACCATATAAATGTCTACAGTGCTATTTATCATGTGTGAGAACACACGGTGTTGTTTTGGTTTGAGGTTTTAAAGCCATAAAATGCATGGGATGAAAAATTGACGATTTATCACTTTTGAGGTATAAATTTTTCGCTTTTAGGGTTATTAGAAAATTATGAAAAAGGGTAGTCACACTTGGCGACTTATCCCTCCCCCCCCCCCAAAGTTACAACGTGGCGCAAATGTCCACCATGCACCCGATTCTCTTATCTGACTAATAAAGGGCAGGGTCATAAGACGTGAAACGCGAAACAAGCGAGGAGAAGCATCAAAAGATATATATATATATATATATATATATATATATATATATATAAAATTTTTTTGATAAAATTATATATATATATATAATTTTTTGAGATGAAAGAAATTTATCATTTTTCTATGACTTATCCTAGAAACGTATCTACGACGACGACATATCGTTCTACGAAATATCGACGCATGCGTAGTCTCGTGATTGTTTGAAACCGGTTTAAACAGTTATTTATTTGTTTTTTTAAAATTTCATTTACCATCTATTGCCTCAAAACTTGAATGAAAGTTTAGACATCTTTTATTATAATTATAAGAATTAATAGCAAAATTATAAGGATTAATAATTAAAACTGAAATGCATTCTTTTGATTATTCAAATCACTTCATTCAATATTTATTATCAAAACTTATTAACTGACATCTGCTTTGAAGAAATTCTTCTAAAAACATTGTTAGAGCAAAGAAGGATTACCGAATTTTACCACATTTACCGGATCTCCCTTCCAACATTTTTTTTTTTTTTTTGCTTGTGGAGACATTTTAGACAAATTTTTTATAGTTCGAAATGTACAATAGAGTAGCTGAGAACGAACAATTAAAAAAACATTTCTTCGAAACACTAATTGGTAGATCTAGCGACGTACGCTATTCTTGTAGTTGAAATTATTGCTAGATTATTTTAGTTATATTAACGTTTCGGTTCGAAAGAACGTGAGAAATATTTAATGATGGATCTCGTCATTCATCGCCTCCATCAGTCAAAATGATTGTTTTATTAGTTCAGCTATACATATTAGTGACTCATTTTGAAGCAAAGCTAGAAATATTTTGTGATTTTATTTAATCGCCATTTCAATGAAAGACGGGTGAAATTTATTATCCAGTAATTACACGGAAAGAGCATGGCTTGGAAAAGTGACTCCGGGGTCATATTTGGTATAATGGTAGTGTGCCTTTAGGATGATCATTCATAAAAATAATAAAACACAAAAGCTAGTCTATTCCGAGAAAATAGCCTTCAAACCTTTGGCATGACTTATATGCTAATAAATCGTCGTCGTCGTTGAGCAGTCGATGAAGGATAGCAGCTTATATTAAATACATAATCTAGTGATTCAAAATTCGATGAACGCAGTTGTCAAAAAGCGGTTTCGTGATGGTGAGGTAAGGGTCCAATCTTTCATGTGCTTTTTTTTTTAAAAAAATCTTCAACATTCATTTTAATTAAATTAACGATTGACAAATAAGGATTAACGATTATAATGAATACATGAGAGATTTGTTATTATAATGAATGTACAATTATTTATTATAACTTATGTTCTATGCAAAAACAAACACTTATTTTCTTGTTATGAGCCTGCTTTCATCAAGATGACTTCTCGATTTAAGCTGCGGGCTCGTACCAGCGTATTAATCATGCGATGCACGAGCCAACCGTATGGTTTTTCTGTATTCACGAGATTTATATATATATATATATTTGACATGCATTTCATTAACTAGCAAAAAACCTCTTCTTAATGATTTTTTAAAATGAAAATGCTATTTTTTTACGCCGTTGTTGAATTTAATATGTGGGCATACACCATACTCCTAATTCACGAATTAAAATTTAACTCTTTAACAGGAAAAAAAATGTGAATATGGGTGCATTTAAAAAATCATTTAAATAAAGAAGTTACAGATAGTTTTATTTAATATGTTACTAAGTACAAGTATCGAATTTCTGAATATTTTAACTATATGCATCATATTGAATTAAGTGATAAGCGAAATTCCGATAATATCAAAATATAGAACGAATTAAGATGTTCATTTAAAATTTATAGAGCAGGAGATACAGGGTTGAAGAATTTTAAAATGTAGTCGATATGCCAAACCTTTTAAAAAATTAATTTTATGTGTTCTTACTGGTCTCTAACAATACGCGCTGATAACAATTCCTTGCTTAAATTTTTAATTGTGCTGTTTTTCGATGCTCTTTGTATATATCATCTAGATTTTAAAACAAATGTTTGTGTTTGTGAAAAATTCTTTATTTCCCTATCTTTCGTTTGAATTTGAACGATCATTAAACTTTGGGACCATCTGTATGTACATTCAGTTGATTGATACCTGCTTTTTACTATTTCTTTCCGTTCATTATAGTCGGAAATATTTGCTTATGCAAGGGACGTTGGGGTAATTTCTAGCCCTGCTGTTTTTAGCAGTAAAATGTGCGGGGAAGTGTTTCGAACCGTCTGCCTAAGGGTGGAAGGGATATGTGTCAAAATAAGTCTCGTTCCCTTTTAATTTCTCTTTCCATTAGAATGTTTTCGGATATTCTAATGGATATTTCTTATAATTTCAGGCATTAAGGTAAGATTCTTTTTGTAAGTAATAATAACATTTTCCATCAGCAAATATTTTAAGTCTCTGCGTTTTTAAACAGAATGCCACATTTTTTGAATCAAGTTGGCGAATTTTAATCGAAACAATGTTTGTTGAAAGAATTGATTCTTTGGGTGGTAATTTCGTACTCTCTGTTATCTGGTGCACGATGTTTCTTGCATCAAATTAAGTGAGCGGTATTTCTTCGAAGTAAAAATCCTTTACCTAAATTGTATCTTGTTTATTTTACAGATGCCACAAAATTATACACTAAATACTAATAAGGAGTACTAACATATTACATAATTTATGATGATTACGCCTATGTTGCAGGTTCGAAGGCCTTTAAAAAGGCACTCGATAGATGAAAAAATTAGGTCTTTAAGTCATATTAGGGTTTTATATAACGTTCCTTTTTTATTACATGTTGTTTAAATATTATTCGTTACTTTACATAATATTTTAATTATTTATTTTATAAAACAATGAAAATTTTAATTTAGTTATTTTAGATTCGTTAAATAAAGTTCGTTTTAATTTGTTAATTATTTTAATAAAATTATAAATTTTGGAATTCAAAATGGTATTATTTTTTACATTTTTGTCTGTAAAAGCTTTGAGAATCAGCAATCTTTGCTCTTCTTATTCATTAAATTTAAGCCAAAACAGACACGTGAAACATTCCTCCACTTAGTGCAAGGAATTATTCACTCTATGGGGTAATATTACACAAATGAATATTTTTAAAAAGTAAATTTATTGTCTAAAAAAAAAGAACCGCTTTCAGTTCACATTGAAAAGTTGCAGTTAATGAACATTAAATCTTGGCATAATTAAATTTATTGTTACAAAAATCCCTTAGGTGCACGGAATTCCTTCATTCTCACCTATCTCAACTGCTATCTTTAATCGACTGCTCAAAAACGGTGGCAATTTATTAGTATTTAAATCATGTTTAAAAGTCTGAAGTATTTTGTCTTTGAATTGATTGGCTGTTGTTTTTTGATATTTTTATGAATGAATATCCTAAAGGCATACTACAATAATACTATATCTCATCCCGTACTCAATTTTACAACTCGTGCTTTCTCGTTGAAAACTACAGATCAGTTTCTAATTCTTTTGGAGAAAATCTGCTTACAGAAAGAAATATTTTTCCAAAATGCTTGAATAATTTCTTCACTATATTCTAGTCTAACAAATCAGCGGAAGTAGTTACTGAAAAAATTTCTTGCATACTCTCTAATAAAGGTAAAATTGTATATTGGACGCGTTTCTTCCTAACCGACCGAAACCAAAATTTGACACTAAGTAATAATTATAGTCACAAAATCACATACGAAATTTCATACATTTAAGTCTTTGCGTTTCTGTGTTGTCGTGTTCAACGTTCAACCTCTTGTTGGATTTGGCTCAAATTTTGACAGGTGTCGACAACATCAATATGAAATCTATGTATTGAACTTTATCTATCCAGTTTTCTTCGTTTTGTAGTTGCGTTATATTTTAACAGGCTGACAGATTTCCTCAGAGTAGATTAAGCTCAAAATCTGACAAAAATATACATATTTGGTGTAAAGACCCGTGGTGAAAGCTTATAAGCTAGTTAACAACTACGCTGCATGAGCAATTGCTTTTGTATCATAGTCATGTTACTGGACTGCGAACCACAAGGTCCCAGGTTCTATCCTCGCTCATACCAATTCGCTATATTGGTGACCTCGGACGATGAACCTTCAACCTTCGTACAGCTGTTGTGGCGCCATCTACCCACAGCAAACCAAAGTCGTCAGACGCAGTCACTTGACGCAGCAACCCCTCACCCACACACACGTTCGCCATAACGCTTGGCGCTACTTAAATGGGTACAGGCGCATTAGAATCAGCAGCATAATACATCATCACTCAATAACCATACCGTTCATCTCATCTCCGACTCACTGGAGGGAGAGTCTGTGGTGAAAGCTTATAAGCCAGTTAACAACTACGCTGCATGAGCAATTGCTTTTGTAACATGGTCTTGTTACTGGACTGCGAACCGCAAGGTCCCAGAGTCCCAGATTCTATCCTCGCTCATACCAATTCGCTACAGATCCTATACCAAATTTTATTTGTCTAGCTCGAAACATTTTCTAAGCTATCTTTGCCACAGACAAACAGATTTCGAATTCAGGGAGGTCGAAAAACACGAAGATTTATCAAAATCTCGAGTTCTAGTATTTTGACGATTATAATACTTTGGTTATACTTAGTACATGAGAAAGAAAAAACGGTTTTTTACTCATATACGATGTTTTTCTTTCTCATAATTATCCTCATGTTTTACACGTTTTGTCAAGTACATTTATTTTCTAAACAGAATATCATTATATTCTTATTTTTCTAAACAAATTAATAATTGTTAAAATCCAATTTTTAAAGAAAGTTCCTAGTTGAAACAATATACTTGCAACAATATCCATCTTTCCGTGTATTACTTGCAGGGCGTTACTTTTTATGTTGGAACGAATTTGCCTCGGGCTTGTTCTTTATTAAAAGTCTTGCACAGAAGAAGCGAATACAAAGAGCTGCGGCAGGATAGAATCTTTTACATAGGTTCGATGCGATATCGATTTATCGACGGGAATATTGGAAAATCGTGACATTTCCGCACCGATGCTTTGCACTTCGTTGCGTGAAAGTTTTCCAAATAGGAACAACATTTGTTCGGTCCCTTTTTTTCCAACAAACCTCCTGCACATGACAACACAAACAATTGTTTCCGGTTCTTAGAAGTAAAGGAACTTTTTGGCGCACATCGATCAAGGTCTAGGACCAATGGTATTGTTTGGTGAGTACGTCAAGTCTGCATTTCTTTGAACACCAAAATTCGTTTGTGTAAATTTTCAAGAAAAAGTCAATTTTAAGTGCAAGTAAATATTAGGGGGTTTGTTAAAATAAAGTCATAATTTCGCTTAACAAAGAAAATAAATCATGATTCTTATTTCAAAATTAGTTGATTATAAATTAAAAGTCCATTGATCTATTAAGAGCTGTTCATGTCAGATTTTAAATGACTATTTTTCTTTTAGAATAAAGTGCACGCATATAAATTAAGTAATACGCCTATTTAATTTGAGGGCAGAAGACAAAAGACGCAGCTTTAGAACTCATATATATTTGTTTTGCGACCGAGACATCAGTTGTAGCGCGGAGACGGGGAACACAAAGTATGTATAGATCCTTAGGCACAGTAAAAACAAATTGTTAGGGCTTTTTAATCATTTTTTTAAGGCAAATATGACCAGGGGCTGAAAAAATGGTACCATAATCTAGATGTTATTTTCTTTTGTTAATTCAATGGTAACAAAAGAGGACAACAAACAATATTTTATATCCTGGAGCTACTTACTTTTGCTATGCCATTTAAAATCATATGAATCAATGAAATTGATGAACGTTTTTGTTCTATTTTAATATTACTGCGTTAGATCAATTTTATGTCAAAACTGGTTTTTCAAGATGCCGAAGAAAATTGGAGAGCACTCACGAAGATATGGATATTTAAATTTATTAGAAATCAAAGAATTTGAAGTTTCATTCTTTTATCATACAATAGTTTTAAATTCCTGATCATTAATACTACATTAAAATAAATTATGACCTTGAATTTTTATTGTGATTTTTTGTTGTTGTTGTAGGAGCCCTTACAGTTTGAATGAAGAGTTTGATACATCCTGGATAAAAACTGTGGTTACTTTTTATTGTAAACAGCACTCACTGCAAATCGTCATTTGAATCATATTGTTAGGTCACTGTTCCGAGGATAAATTCCTTTCAAGATTCACACTATAGTGAGTAGGTCTTTGTTTGGCAATTATTTATCGCATGACATCACTAATATGAGGTAAATATCACTATAATAGAAATGAAATCATTTATTTCATCATGCATTTATTTATATAAAATAAGAATTTAGAAAATAGCCAACAATCACAGCTATCTCCAATGCATTTTTGAAAAAAAAATCCTTTTGTTTGTGTATCTAAAGAATATAGAAAATATGTTGGTATTCTCACAGATTTTTAGAAAAGAGAAACAGGAATAAATGCTCAACAAAACTTTTTTAAAGTTTTCAAAGTTTCTATTTTATTATTATTTTAAGTGAGGTGAAAGCAGGATTGTATGTGAAATTCGACTCTATTTTTCATACGAGTCTTGACTTATTATTTCAATTAATAAATAATACAATACAGTTTTGAAATTTGTGTAACATTGAAAGACTAGAAGGAAGTTGAAACTTTACAATAAAATAAGATACTAAATTCAACTTTACATCTCTGCCATGCCATTTTTTATATAAAAAATCTCAAATGGCTCTTTTTGTCTCAACTCTTTATTGTCATCCAAAACAATTCATGTGAAGATAGTTACATGAATGGTAATGGCTGTAATTGCGCTGACAGCTTTTAATGGATGCTTTTTTAAAAAATTTCACCTTAGTTTTCCTAAATAAGTAGTATATTCACTTAAGCAACCGAATTAATTTTAAACCATCCAAATGAAACTAAATTGAAAGGGAAACAAAAAAAAATGATTGTAATGAAAATTGATTGAAGGAAATATAAGGCACAGAATGAAAGTTTACTGATTTATGATCTTTGGAGAAATAAACAAAGTGATCCTAAGAAAGTGTTTATTTTTTCTTCTTATATTTTTTATGAAATATTCCCACAGTACAGCAAGTATAACAACGAATTCTCATGTCCCAAACCAAATTAGCCAGGAATAAATGACGTGAATTCTATTAGGGGGCCAAGACAATGTCTACTTTTGCTAAGCGTCAGAGATCAGTTTTATGTGTTGCACCCGTATCCCAAGTTCTTAATATTTGGGGTTAAACTCGAGTGAATATGCAGACCATTTTATATTATGCATACCTCCGAATGAAAAAAAAATCGTCAACATAATCCTTATGATGAAAATGGTCATAATCTTTCATACAAATGGAACAATTTCTAATGGCTAGACGAAAATTTTTTTTATATTATTACTTTTATGATAATGGCAATAATTTTTATGGCAATATTGTTGCCTAAGGACTATATAGAAGAAAAACATATAATAAATACATAAAAATTCATAGCTTCCTCTTCTAAGACATAAAATCGTGTACACCCATTTAACGTTATTCCATTTCTGACCAAACAGTAGTGACTCAACAATGGCCAGTTTCAATGTTGTTGACGGAAAAGGATTCAATTTCGGAATTATGCAGAATATGCGAATCCATGACTAAAGGAAATCTGTTTTCATCTGGCAAAAGTAGGTTTCCAGTTTGTGTGTTTACGATACCATACATATTCTTTTTGTTGGAAAAATTCAAGGAGAAATATCTGACTTTATGGCAATGTTCAACCTCTTGATTATCATTTGGCGTCATATTCTGGGTCCTTGACTTTTTATATCCCTCATGCCAATTTGATAGCAGTTATGAGACAACTTATTTTGTTTGTTATCTGTGCATTTCATCATGATTGGTTGTAATCTTAGCTGCTCGACTAGGGCTATAATGTCTAATTATAGTTACGGCTTCGTGTCAAGGTTTTCACAGTCTTCAAATGGCGATTTTGACAATTCTGAATTTGTTAGATATTTTCCTGATTTAATAGAATATTTTTAAATTTATCCACAGGTAAAATATTTTGTGTATATATTTTTTTTATTTAAATCATTCCACATATTAAGGGGAAAAAATTTCTGTATAAATCATATAAAATATCATACTTTTCAAATATTGTTCCGCTTTTTTTATCGCATTGTGTAATCTTATGAAGTGAAGATGAAGGTTGACTTTTTCATTGATAGCTTTGAATGACTTCTATTTCTAGCAGTTCTAACTGACTTCTTCACTTATGTATCCACTTTCACCTATTTTATTTTTTAATACAATGCTCGGTTTTACATGTGTTGAAAAGTATTGTAATCGTCAAAAAATCCGAATTCGAGATTTTGGCGAATTTTTAAGTTTTAGATTTTTCTGAGTTTCAAAAACACAGTTTTGGAAAATGTCCATCTGTCTGCGAGTGACAAAGATAATTTAATCTAGAGGATTAGATCTAGAGGAGCTTTGTGATTTTGCATACGGTATTTACACCAAATTTATAAATTTCTTTTAAATTTTGCCACGTAGGTACTCTAGTGTGAAACTGAATGACACACACAAGAAGTAGAGCTAAACCAATTAATTAACTCAACTTTGAACTCTCAACACAGTGATTGACAGATTTTCTGCTTTTATACTAGCAAGGAAAGTTCCAGAATACTTTTCTGGAGACAGTAAGAAAAGTCCAGAACACTTATCTGGTAAACTAAAGAAGTGTCCAGCATCTTCTGGAACATGAAATAAAGGAAAACATAAAATCAAGGGATGAAATAGTTACACAAATTGCCTCGCATTGTCTCTAGCGGGATTCGAACATACGATCTCTTGATTATGCGATCAGTGTTATAACCATTCGACCATGGAGAATCGACTGCCTCTTTTCAATGCGGCAATATGTTCAAAGGAAGTTGGCCCGTCCGGATGTCAAAATATACATTAATACGACAATTACGAGCTGAAAAAAGCTAGATAGATAAAATTCTGTACACCGATTAAGGGTACATATCTTGAAACCTACCAAGTCGATCTGTACTTTTAGAAACACGTAAACGCTATAACACAAAAATGCAGTGGCTTCGATATTCGAATTTGTGAGTACTGATGCAGTTTTGATATGGGAATTTGTAAATACAAGTGTAGTTTTGTGTCAAATTTTTGTTTCAATCAGTTGGGAAATACTCTTCGAAAACACAAATTCGATTTCGGTTACTATTAATTGCATGCGAAGAATTATTAGCCAAAAATTCGTCAAGGATCGCACGATTGATTCAGCAAAAATACTAAATTCACACCAAAGGTTAATATTTCCTTAATTATTGTAAGCCAAAACCATGCAAGCTATTCTCTAGAATAACACATTTGTTAGAGAACATGCGAGAATGTTATGGGGAGACTACTCTTGCTGATTTAGTTGAGGTGACTATTGTCTTCTTTGTGCTTCATATAAATCAAACACATACATTTCGCCAATCTCCGAACTTCACAAGAAGATTGCGGATTAATGTCAAGGAAATATAAGCTCAATTCTTGCGTTTTTGTAGGGGTAAAAAAATACCTACGTTTTTTTTCTTGTCAAGATCAAGACAGCTAGATTTGTGTTATGGCACAAGATTTTATCCTGAATCTTTCCAGACGCATTCCATCGAAGTAGCTTTTGATGTAAATAACAGCTCTGTCAAGATGTAAATCACAGCCGATCAATCTGTTTGACAATCTACATCACAATATGTTTGATGTAAATCACAACCGTTGATGCAAGATGCAGAAGCTTACTCCATTCGCTATCTCGATTATGAGTTAGCGATAAATCGCTGGCCAAAATACACGGAAAAACTATATGAAACATTT
The DNA here is from genome assembly GCF_947563725.1 of Argiope bruennichi. Lineage (NCBI taxonomy): Eukaryota > Metazoa > Arthropoda > Arachnida > Araneae > Araneidae > Argiope > Argiope bruennichi. The sequence continues at coordinate 117,991,547 of NC_079159.1, forward strand.
ATCAAATCGCTTTTATATTTTAGTTTGCATTAGTTAGGAACGCATGACCACACCAATAAATAATCTGAACAAATTGTCTATTATTTTAGATAGATTTATTTTTGATGTATAAGACAGAGGAAATCGAATAATGTATAAATGAGAAGATTATAAGATGGCACGTGGAAAAGGTCCAACATTATAATTGAGCTGGAAATAGTAGTAACCGATTTCTTATTAGGATTTTGTTATGTAAAAACAGGTTGATCTGAAAGTCAAACAAAATTTCAAATAATTTTCAGATTTCAAAAGTAAATTAATAATTCAAAAGAGGACATATCTATAAAGTAAAAATATCCCTTCTTTCTTTTCGATAACACTGCATAGAACTGATAACTTGCATAACAGTTTTTGTATTAAAGTATGTCCAGGGACACTCATTTCATCCTTTTCTCTAAAACACTCATGCAACTGAAATACACTAAATTTATCATAAGGAATTAATCCTTGTAAACACGATGAACTATGTTTTTAAAGTATCGAAAATTCTTGATTTAGTTATGGACGTATCTTAATGAATATATTATGCACACTTCGCATTTCGATCCTATTCAACATATCTTAATAGATTGTATAGTTTTCAAGAGGCATTGGTTGAATTACTTTTGAATTAAATAGTTTAATTTATTCTTTTAAGTAAGAAAAAATCTAAATTTTTACCACCTTATATATTTGAAGGATATTGGTGATTTTCATAGTTACTTTTGATCTGCCCTTTTTAAATTAATGTTTCAATAACATTGCTTCCGATTTATTTTTTATATTGTTCTCTCCTAGTTTTCATTGTTATTACATCTGTCTCTTACAAACATTGAAAGTTTTCAACACAACTTATTTCATTAAAGGATCTCTAGCCAGATAAAAATCAAATCAAATCGAATTTTAAAAATATTTATAGATTGTACCTCAATTGATGGATTATCTAAAAAAATATTCAATTCCATCTATTTTGACTTACCGATATCATGCGAGAACACAAAATAGACTTAATCACTCATCAACTTAGACACTCATCAGCCACCCAATAAGAATTCAGGATTTTTTTCCCCAGTTGGTCACATTTATATTTTATTCATCATTAGAATCAAAACGTGATCTCAGACGTAACTCTGGGAATTTCTGTAATGAAGTGCTGCTTATTTATTTTTTTTCTTTCAGTTTTTCTCGACAAAAAGTAATAAGAAGGAAGAAATAAGGAAAGAGAGAGAGAGACAACAAAAAAAGAGTCCTTACTTTAATTGGAGTTTCTTTGGCAAAGAAACGAGATGATTAGCTGGATTTCACGCAGAACCTTTTGATTAGGAGACTCTCAACTTTCGAGAACCACTAATAAATTTTCTAAAGATACGGGAATGGGTTTCGGATTTTCAGAAACTAGAAGCGAAAAGATCATTAATGGAAGAGACAAAGAGAAACTCGAAGCACCTCGCTCTTTCGTTAAGATAATCTCTCACTTCTATCAGAGAGCTGTACAGGGAAAAAGTCAGGTTTTAAGATATTGGCACAAAAAAAGTAAGATAATCTTCGAGCATGTTATCGAGGTGATATCTTTTCTTATACTTAAAAATGCATGATTTAACAGATGTCTTTTCTTATAAATTTATAGGTCCGTAGAGGTAAAATCACGGGTTCGTGATCTAATGTCAAAGTCACCCTGAAGAAAATTTGGATGATCTGAATGTTCAAATTACGGTTGTGAATCAGAAACTACATTTTGATGTAGAGTAGAATTTTAAAGAATGGGTTGCTGACTCAGATATTCTCCTAATGTCCAACTGCCGTAGAATTAATTAGTGAGAATATATCCACCAAGTTATTTTAGTTTGCCTATTTTAAAAGTTTGACTAAATATAAATTTCAGTCTTTTTTTTAATACATGCTTCTTTTTTCTGCATTCAGATATATATAGTATGGCTTAAACAGTTTAAATTCCAAAAAAAAAAAAAAAATGAAATTTTGCTTGTGAAGGTGAAGACGACGTGAAAAACAATTTAGCTGATATAAATATTATTTCAATGACAAAATTTGGATTATTTCTAATAACTTTTTTTATTGGAATGCAATGAAGCATCAGGAATGGCGTCGAAATATTACTTACGGTATTAGTAACGTCAGCATTGGAGAGAGAGTTAGAAAAAAAGGACATATATAATTGCAATTTCCTAAAGAAAGGAAGAATGTTATAATGTAAAACTAGTTTGTTCCTAGAAAACTGACTTAATCTAAAATTTGCACCATGATTTTAAAACAATCCTATATATAGAAGGATATGGTGAAATTCTTCAAACTTTCATAATTATATAAGCTTTAATTTAAGTCCAATATAATGCATACTTGGTACTATCCCTTTCTATGAAGTTTAATTACAATATTTTAAATAATAACTTGATTTTTGTAAACTGCACAAAGATAGCGATATATTCTTTCTTCTCCTATAGAATACAGATAATCATAAATTGTTAAGTGTTTTGAACTATGTCTATACATGATTAACTTTACATGTGAGTAAAAATCCAAGATATTTCATTCAATTTGCATAATAGACGAAAGCAATTGTAAAACATTTTCAATCTCTAAACGAAATGAATGAAATGCGATTTCCATAAGAGTACCAAGAAAAGCAATTAAACAAATAATTTAAGAAGGCTGATTGTTAGAATTTTTTTAAAATAGCTAAAGCTTATTTCATTTTTTTTGACAAAATATCAAGGAAGAGAAACCTGTAATGAGAAATTAAAATGAAATTTAAAAAATTCTCTAATTAGATAGCAGTCATAAAGAGAAAAATCAAGTAAAATAAAGCAACACTTTGATAATTTTCTGAATGGAGAAGCGTATTAAAAAAAATGTGCGCCATCAAAAATTCGGAAACGTACAATTTATTTTGTAATTAATATATTTAATGTCTGAATGAAATAAAATTTTTCTAATTATAGATTTAATAATAGAAGATAAAATGCAATTTAAATAACTATAATACAAAGAAAATATTTTTACTTTCATTAAAAGAATAAAAAAATATTTTTGCAAATCAAAATCTTTAAAAATTTATTATAATTAGAAAAATTAAATTAGAACCATTAAATTTATTTATTTTTATTTTAAAGTGCAGAAAAGATAACTTTTGTGAAATAATATTTTCGGAAGTTATCACTCTAAATCTCCGAAATCTTGTTAAAATTCGAACTGATAAAATTTTTGAAAACTTTCCCAACTTTCAAAAGTTGACAATGATCTTTCTCTTGTTTTGATTAACACATGTATCAAATTTTCGTTAAGATTGAACAAAAGTCGTAAATTTGTATAAGAAACACACATAGACTCACATTTTACTTTATTTATGAATGCTTCCATTTTAGCATAAACACTTTTTTTATCCAATATCGATAACATTGCTATAAATTGAAACTCTTTTCAATACCTTGATCCTGCCGTCGGAAATGCAAAGTGCATATGCAAAATGTAAGGCGCAATGAGCTTATTTTTCAGAAATGCTTGATTTTATCTGGAAAAAAAAATTAAAAGGACATATGTATACAGGCCAAATTATCCAAATCCATTCGTAAAGTACCTTAGACATGGGGATGTAAAGCTTCCGAAATGGTGGTTGGTTCTCGACGTCCTGCTGGGTAAAGAAATGGTATGGAGTGACTAACCCTCCAGATTACGGAATGTGTTTCCTAAGGGAGGCATTGCAACGTGGCCGGTAATGGTCCTTAGGACTCAATCTAAGCTCCCGCCGATGTCATAGAGACGTTCGATTATTCAGATTTTTGCGTGTGGCTCAGAGCCAGTCGGAGTAGTCAGTTATGAGGATATAATCCAGCTTAAGTTAATATGCTTAGTAAAAGGCATTATGTATCAAAAATAAGATACTTATTCTTATAATATAATTTTCAATTTTTTTCCCCTTGCTATTATTTTAAAAAAATTTAAGTGCTATCTACTACTGATGATTGGAAATTTTGCAAATTAACTATCATTTATCTCAGCTGACTTCTTGAAAGAAAAAAAAATCTATTTCAGATTTTTCTGGTGTTAATTTACAATAACGTTAAAAGAAATCTCAAGAAAATTTTACAAAAACAAAGTTTAAATAAAATTTTAGAAATTTGAGACTCTGTTAAAATGTTTTCCCGATTAAAATAGGATACCTGCTTGATTAGTTAATCAATTAAAAATGTTAAATGAATCATTAGTTGGCTTTAATTATTGGCCATGATAACAACCAAGTACATCTGGACCAACATCGATCTCTCTTTCTAAAGTTCCATGCCACTAAGTAAGAATCTTTAATCAAACAAGAATTTTTTTGTAGAACTGAATCGCAAATCTGCGATTCTACTATTTTATTGCTGTCCCCTAAATCCTGAAATAAATAAAAGCAAAATTTTTTGGAAATATCTGCACAAATCCTTTAAGAAAAAAAAAACCTTCTTTAACGTCAAAACTATATATTTGAAAAGCTTATTCGCTTCTGTTCGGTAAATATCATAATCTAAATCTGTTAATTGACATTTAGCAGACGATTCCTTTTCAGACATTTTATAACTGCTACTATTTTTATTTAGTTTAAATATTATTAAAAAGTAAAAGCAAACGAGTTTTTCTTTGATAAACATATTTTGTTAATATTATTTCGTTTTCTGGAATCTGGCAAGGTTTGTAAGATATGCTGTTAAGTTGAAAGAATAAACAAGCCGATGGAATTCTTGGAGTATTATTTTAGTTTTTAAGAATTTAAGATGCTCTGCAAGCTATAGTTTGAAGCTTAAGAAAACCGGTAATTTTCTAGAAAGCCTGCAAAACTCTTCCTTGTGAAACAAAGTTGCTATCTGAATATGATATATGTGTTAGGACAATTTAAATATGTTAGCTTAATCAAACAGCAAACACAGTATGAAGAGTTTTGACAGATGAAAAGTAATGGTTAATTTGAATAATTCCCTCTATTTTTAAACCAGTAGCTTGATGAAACTGATTTTTCGACCGTCATTTCACATTCTTTTATATGATTAATGAATTTTTCGTCTGTTCTCTATCAGTTTTTTTTAATCATATCTTGTTTGCCTTTGGTTAAACGCTATTGTAGCATTAATCTTTTGTGTCATTATATGAAATACTTATTTACATTTTCAAATATTTGTACATCATGAATTTAAAGGTGTACCTTTTATATATGAAATTACTGTTTTTTAATATTGAATTTACATTAAACCTTATATATGCATTTTATATAATCCTTTTTAGAATAATTCTGACTTTTACGTTAAATTTGTGGAATTTTAAAATCTAATAATGATTGAAAATCATTAAATAAACTCCGATATCGAGTTGGATATAATTAAATTGCCATAAAGACAACAAAAATTACATATTTTCAAATATAGCTGTTTAAAGCTATATTAACCCGTTTTAAAGCTTGGTCTATTAGATCCGTTCTAATTAGGGCTGTTTTTGGAAAGACTTGGTAATTTCGAACCATGGTCAGATGAAGAGGACGAGCCTGAGCTGGCACTCACCCCATCCCCCAAACTTCCTCACCACACGAATGGGAGAATATTTGACTCCGACGGACTTAACGTGCATCAGACCCGATTACAAAGCGGTTCTTCAGTGGAATTGGATCTTGAAACCTTTAGCCTTGAAGCTGAGACTTTACCAGAAGGCCACCATGGTCTACTTCTTGCCTCGAAATGTGAAATGTCGTGCACGGAAAATTCCTTTTCATTGAGACCTGGAAGTCGACAGCCCTTTGTAATCGCCAACAGAGTCTAAATCACTAACAAACGAAAACAACAACAACCGAAAATGGAGTGATTTTTCCATTAATTTCTTTCATATTCTCTAACAAAGGTGTTATACATTCTAATATAAAATTTGGGACTTTAGGTAAGGTTACAAATGTCTTGCATGCAATTGGAAAACAATAGTTAGGAAATATCGATCTTTTGCGTGAATCTAACACTTTTAACAAAATTTCCATGCTATCTTTGATGAATTTTTTTTGACAATTGATTTGATAAGTCATAACAATATGCAAATATTCGAGAGCCAATTATGTATTTTGGACAAATATTTTTCGGTTTGATTGAAACCGAAATTTGACATGTGATTAGAATTGTAGTCAAATTTTTTCTGACCGATTGAATAGGAAATTTGACATGGGATTAGAATTGTAGTCAAATTTTTTTTCTGACCGACTGAATAGGAAATTTGACATGGGATTAGAATTTGTAATAATTTTCATTTATTTAAATCATTGCGTTTATAATCATGCGAAAGTACAGGCTGACAGGAGCCCAACACCTTTACAGATTTGGTTGAACATTTGTTAAAAATTTACATTTGGGATGCTAAACCTTGTGTACCAAATTATAACCATATAGCTTTATATGTTTTGTAATTATTGATAATTATTAATAACGTTTACTTAGAAAGCCGGAAGACAAACTTACTCAAAATGGATCAAAATTTGATAGAATCTACACATTTTTGTAGTGATCATGCACCAAATTTCATTTGTCCAGCCAAAAGCGTCAAAAACAAAGCTATCGTGTTCAGTTAGATAGACAAAATGACAGATATATATGATTACAAAAACATATTTTTTGGGCTCGGGTAGATCCGAGGCATAAAATTTCGTAGAAATTTCAAGGTCCAATTTTTTTTCGGCAATTACAATATTTTCTCTTTATATTTCGTTTTTGAGAGAGTAAAAATAACTTCTAAGGTAAGTAATGCCTTCGTAAAATTATATACCTTTGCAGCCGTCTTGCTTTTTCCCCATATTGTGTGACGTTTGGGTATATCAAAGATTATCAATTAGCTGATTTTAAACATATAAAATGTTCGATATACGATATTTTACCTCTTGAATGACAGTTATATCAGTTGATATCTCATTGCAATTTGTATTATGATGTTACATCGAGTTCAACTAGGATGGTGAGGTAGATAGACGCGTAGCACTTTAAATGTATTAACCCTTTTCAAGTGATAAAAAGGCCATAAATAAAAAATAGTCCCTCTCAAAATATAAAATTAAATGCTTTGATAAGTTTTACAAAACAGCAGTTAATTAATTCGAATCAATGTAAAACAACTTGATATTTCATGCGTTTTATTACTTCGAGTCACATGCTGATTTAAATTGCAAATAACTGCAACTGAAATCGACAGTAGAAAGTAAATATTATGTCGAGAGACGGTCGTTTCTTTTCTTCTAGAGATGAATTTCCTTTGCTTTCTAAAACGAACATTTTTGCTTATCTGACATTCCTAGCGAAAAACTTAAAAGAATGCACTCTCTCGTGAGAAAGGATTCAAATGAAAGGATGAACTTCTTTTTGTATTCAAGAATACATTTCGTGAATGGAGGCAGCTCAACAACAGAAATATCCTTAAAGGAACTTTACATAAACAGAGCTCATTTTCTTCCATTTCGTAGTTTCTCTCTGTGAATTTTTTTTATCTCTTATAAGCATCACCAAAAGAATATACCTTGCTTATTTGAATTTACATTTTACTGATCCGTTTTCAATAACTTTCCTTTTCCAAATTTTACTTTCCTTTGTACCAGTGCAATAGTTTTAAACCTTATTAAATATATTATTGTTGAGAAGAAATAACTTGGAAAAGGTTGAATAATGATACAGGGTGTGAAATAAATAGATTGTTGTTTCAAAAATACTGACGCTAATTTTTCGGGTTCGAATTTTCGAACCTTGATCTACGATAGTTTGATTCTTATACTTCAAGTCATTAAGAGTTCACAGTATTGAAATCCATCAAAGTATTAACTTTCATTCTAAATCAGAGTGTAAGGTTAATTGTTACTCTTGATTGTATCAATATTAATTCTTTGTAGCTAGAAAGATATAAGAACTTCATTAATATATTATTTTAAAACAAATCTTCAATTCTATCAGATTTTTCAAGAAACCGATATAGTTTCTACAGCGTTTATTAGTTCAAAATAAATCACATCGGAATAAACAAAGGAAAATTGTAAATGTATTCTGAAACAAATGCTCACAAGTATGTTTGTTGTTGTTGTTTCTAATGGCACTTGCCATGGACAAGCTCGCTGACGAAATCAGTGATTTAAAGCCGAGGGTGCGTCTCTTGATTTTTAGTCGCGCAAACTAGAGCCAAGACTACGTCTTAGCAACCCACGCATCACATTCGCTTGCACAGCCCCTTTTTACAGGGGGACACATTCACACATAGAATAGATAAAGAGCAACCACGACCTAACTGAGACTCGAACCCAGGACGACCAGATCACGGGGAAGACGTGCTACTCCTATGCCAGGGCGCCGACTCACAAGTATGTAATATGAATAAAGCAAAAATATATAAAACCTGAAGCAAGGTTCACACGAGGCCAAGTATTTCGCGCAATAGAAGGTCACGTCTACTTGAGCAAGATCATGTGAATGCAATGGGACAATGGAAAATAGTTGTCCCGATGAGACAACCATTTGCCATCGTTCTGTTGTGGTCACATGATGTTCCTGAAGTAGGTGTGGCCTTCCATTGCGTGCAATAGTTGAAACGCTGCTTAATCCGCGAAATTTTGATTTTATCCAATCTGACTGTTAAGATTTTGATTGGTTGTCACTTATTACTTGACTATTTTGATCTAGATTTTTATATGTTGTCAAAACTGTTTATTTGCCACGAGGTTTTTTAATGAGCATTTATTAAAAATGCTGCTTTAAAGTGGTAGAAGGCTGAGATTCAAATCTTCATCTTCACTGCGCATTAGAAGTAACTGCACAGCTCATGGAACTGGCCAAAATGCATTTCATGCTCAAAATAAACAAGATATATTGCACATATAAAGATGTCGTATGTGTGTATTCTCAACAATCGGAAAACTCGATTATACCAAATATTTATAAACCCAACCTATATAAAAATTACAATGGCAAATATTTCAGCTAATTTGCAATCTGGTAAGCATTAGTGCTTATAAGAACAAAGTATCGTCAGTAGCCATTTTTTCATCGTGCACTTCTGTTCCATCTCTACCATCTACTGTAAGTAATTTACCTTTAAGTATTAATTTTATAAATTGTGACAACTCTTTTACTGTCTTACCTCATTGTGTTTCATATTTAAGCATTTTTAATTCGTCCTATTGGACATACTATGCATCTTTTTAATGACTGTTTTTTTAGCAGTATATGCAGTATAAAATATTGCTTATTGCAATTTTCAGTTTATATTTCATTCATTTTTATAATTCACTTACTTAATTTCTTTGACAGGATGTTTGTAAAAAATGGACATTTGTTTTCTTGTTTATATGATATTTGGTCTATTTGGAGGTTGAAAGTAAAATGAGATTTAAAGTATATTTTAAGATTTTATTTAAAATATTAAACAAGTTTCGTTGCTTCTCAAGAAGTAAGAATAAGCCATACGCAAGACGGGAACAAGATCATTGATTAAGATTTTATTATTCTTTATCAATGTTGTTAGTTTTCCTTGTACTGTTATATATGTAATAGGACCCGCTCAAAGTTGTAGCAATTTAAGCATGCCAAAGAACATTTCCTTTTTGAGTGCATTCTATATCAGCAAATTTTTGGCTCCTTTTTAGTTTTTTAATATTTAAAATTCAGACATTTTCTTTTCTGTTAATAATTATTATATAACTGAATTTTACTCGTTGTGATTTTCATATGTCAGTACCCACTTCGAAAAAATTATCGTAAAATGTCTTTCCAGATATTTTTAAGCATTATTTATTTGAACAAATTATGTCCAAAGGAATTCATGCAACTACGTTTACAAGTAGTAGGAAAGATGAATGTTTCATTTTTCCATAATTCTTTTATTTTATATTATATGCCATTCGACTTCCAAGGCTTTCAATTTTCAGTTCGTTTTGCCTTCGCAATGAAACTCAATAAAACTCAAGAACAATTTTTTTTAAAAAGCGACCATGTAAAACCTATCCCCTCTTTTTACATTGCTTGGTTTTATTTGTATTTCTTTTTATGTTACATATTCCAGAGGGGAAACATTAAACAATATTTGCATACAAGATAAAAGAAATATGAGATTTAATGTCTTTATTCAAATTATAGAATAATGATTAAGTAGGATTGAAAAAAAAAGGGTTTAAAAAAAAGGTCAAGAAGTTTTAGGGTATCCTAATACCTCTTAAGGGGTTGAATATAAAAGCTCGAAAATTTTGATTTAAAAGTACATTTATTCGGAGTTTGTATGAAGTGACGTCATCTTCAAACGATGCTATTAATTTATCGTTTAGTTTCTTAATTTTATTCAATTAATTTCTTTCCATAAAGAATCTAGAGAATATCATTTAGCGTTTTCGAACTTTTTTCAGTTTTAACTATCGCACTCTTGTAATACGCATTTCATGTTTATACTTTAACGAATTTTTGATATACTTTAACCACACTTTTATGAAATAATCCTGTAAATACATTGTAAATATCAGAATGTAATTTGAAAATCAAGTTGCATTATATTCATTGGATTTTACCACACATACAATAGCTTCCAGAATACTTTAATATTAGCGCCTACTTCTTTGTTACTTTCAACTATCGCAACGCATAAACAATCGGCAATATGCATTTTGCTTTTTCTTATGTACATATAGAAGAAATAAATGCAAGAAGAGCAGTGGTGCAACAAAATTTTCTTTAATGTATAATTTACGAACGAAATCTGATACATTACCATGACACTACGTATCAGCTTACATCTATTACGCTATCGCTAAGTATGTTGATAATGTATTAGAGGCATAGGATTATTAGATATTTAAGATAATTTTAGGACTGTTTTTGAATAAATTAAAAAAAATAACATGCATGTTTGTACAGCATTGCGTACTTCATGGATTTCTAGTTACATACCCTAAATATAATTTTAAGGTATTTTAAATTATAATTCGATAATTGTTTTCCTTCTTATTTTTGGTTGTCTTGTATTAATATAATATCCAATTGGATAAGAGGCTCTGTTAGCCAGTTGGACAAGAGGCTCTGTTAGCCAGTTGGACAAGAGGCTCTGTTAGCCAGTTGGACAAGGGACCCTGTTAGCCAGTTGGACAAGGGGCTCTGTTAGCCAGTTGGACAAGAGGCTCTGTTAGCCAGTTGGACAAGAGGCTCTGTTAGCCAGTTGGACAAGAGGCTCTGTTAGCCAGTTGGACAAGAGGCTCTGTTAGCCAGTTGGACAAGGGGCTCTGTTAGCCAGTTGGACAAGGGGCTCTGTTAGCCAGTTGGACAAGGGGCTCTGTTAGCCAGTTGGACAAGGGGCTCTGTTAGCCAGTTGGACAAGGGGCTCTGTTAGCCAGTTGGACAAGGGGCTCTGTTAGCCAGTTGGACAAGGGGCTCTGTTAGCCAGTTGGACAAGGGGCTCTGTTAGCCAGTTGGACAAGAGGCTCTGTTAGCCAGTTGGACAAGGGGCTCTGTTAGCCAGTTGGACAAGGGGCTCTGTTAGCCAGTTGGACAAGGGGCTCTGTTAGCCAGTTGGACAAGGGGCCCTGTTAGCCAGTTGGACAAGGGGCCCTGTTAGCCAGTTGGACAAGGGGCCCTGTTAGCCAGTTGGACAAGGGGCCCTGTTAGCCAGTTGGACAAGGGGCTCTGTTAGCCAGTTGGACAAGGGGCTCTGTTAGCCAGTTGGACAAGGGGCTCTGTTAGCCAGTTGGACAAGAGGCTCTGTTAGCCAGTTGGACAAGGGGCTCTGTTAGCCAGTTGGACAAGGGGCTCTGTTAGCCAGTTGGACAAGGGGCTCTGTTAGCCAGTTGGACAAGGGGCTCTGTTAGCCAGTTGGACAAGGGGCTCTGTTAGCCAGTTGGACAAGGGGCTCTGTTAGCCAGTTGGACAAGGGGCTCTGTTAGCCAGTTGGACAAGGGGCTCTGTTAGCCAGTTGGACAAGGGGCTCTGTTAGCCAGTTGGACAAGAGGCTCTGTTAGCCAGTTGGACAAGGGGCTCTGTTAGCCAGTTGGACAAGAGGCTCTGTTAGCCAGTTGGACAAGAGGCTCTGTTAGCCAGTTGGATTCTGTTCCCAAATATATCCATTTCAATATATTTTGCCTGTGCAAAGGATACCGTGCAGTTCGCAGACTGTTATATCATGAAAACATGTTAAATAAAGTTTAAAGATGAAAGAATGATCTTTATACAAGATTTCTTGCTGAATCAGCTGAAATTACCTCCAATTCAAATTCTTGCAATAATGTTTCTATCGCATTCAAACATAAATTTACATATGTTTTTAGTTTTTTAAAATCAAATTTATATTGAATTGTATTATAATTAAAGGTTGGTAAAATTTTTGTGTTCTGTTTTCTCATCAATGTTTCTCATCACTTTTCTCGTATACGAAGTATGCAGAAATTATTGTAACCGTGAAATAATTTGAACTCGAAATTTTGATGTATTTTCATGTTTCGGAGCTCTTCGAATTCGAAAAATATATTTTTAGAAAATAACTGTCTGTTTGTAACAAAGATAAAAACGCTTTGATCTAGAAGGATTAAATTTGGTATACCGTTTTCACATTAAATTTGCCAGCTTTTATCAAATTTTGATCAAAATCCGTTCAAAGGAAGCCTCTGTTTTGTCCAACTATTCGAAAATAAGTTAACACGATAACATTAAAACGAAGAAATCTGAATGAATAAAACCCGGCACATAGATATAAGGTCTATAGTTTGAGCATTTGTCAAATTTTGAGCCCAATTCAGTAAGGGATTGACCATTACTCTGTCTGTATTTTCAGAAACATGCAATCGCGATAATACAAAAACGCAATGACTTAAATATATCAAATTTAGTTTGGGATTTTGTGACTAGAATTGTAGTTCTATATCAAATTTTTATTCCAATCGTTTGGAAAAAATGGGTTTAAAACAAAAAATCGATTTTCGGAAATCATTAACTGGATTCCAGGGAATAATCGCCAAATAACTCGCCAAGGAGGGCATGATAGATTCAGTACAAATTCTCGGCAAATGTTAATATTTCTTTATTATCGTTTGCCAAAAGCCATGCAAGGCATTCTCTGATTATTCAAGGACCACTGTTTTTTGCAGGAGGGGAGGGGGTATAACATGTTTATTAGAGAGTATGCGAGAAAGTTTTGGAGAGACCCCTTCCACTGTTTGTCTTACTTATTAAATATCTTCCCCCCACTGGGAGTAGACACTCCTACTGGGAGGGAACTTCAGATATGAGGATGAAAAACTTGACTCCGACGTGATGATAGGTTCTCGCCACCCGGGTGGATAAAGAAAAAGTGGGGATCGGCTACTTTCTACCGATGATGGGATGTGTTTCCCACGGGGAGTGTTGTCCCGTGGCCGGTGATGGCTGTTAGGACTCAACCTTAGTTCCCTTCAATGCTGTCGCTGTAGTCCAATCTGTCAGATTTAATCCATATGTTTTAATGGCTGGTCGGAATAGTCAAGTTTGGTTATTAAATTTCTATGAACAGCATTTATATATAAATTGCTCCGTGGAGATTGAGAAATCTCTGACATTGCGATTTTCAGCTGCAGTTGATAAGTAAGCTATAATTTTGTTTCTCTAGATAGTGACCAATAATGTTGACAGAACTGGATAAAATAATCGGAATAGTATAACAAAAAATTAAATAGTCTTCAATAGGACCTTTATGAAAGTAGATAAATTGAGGGATTGAATACTGTAAGCTTAGTACACCGGAATAGATATACTTCCTGTTGGAATTTCTGTATTTAAAGTAGAGAGCGTAATTTCATCGGATTTCTCTTTACTGTGACGTTTAGAAACACGCACGATTTCATTCACCCAATGAGTTGGCTGCTCACATTTTTAACGAAATATCAATTTAATTTGTTAGATACAGATAAACTGTAATCCTCAAAATTCATTTTAAATTATGTGATATTTTTTCAATGTTCATTAAATTCAAACATTATTTTTCAGTTATAACTTTGGAGGAGTTTTGCACGTCATTCTCATGAACATAATTATTTGTGAATAACTAGGTAAAACACGTTTTAACTAACAGCGCTAGGGAGAACCCGAATGAACTAAGGAAAAAGCGTTTTGAATGGCAATGCTAAGGAAAAGTGGTTTCTTTCTTGTTATTTCCTAGGAAAGGAGCTATTAGTTATATTAATTTTAAATTCTATAAGTATTTATAAAGTAGACTACAGCTAATCGGTATACGTTTGATACAAAAGTTTGTCATATTGACTGATTTTCAGATCTGAATTCAATATATTGCCGCAAATTTCCTTGAATGAAGAACAAGTACCGAATCAGGAAATTTCGCTGAGAACAGCAGCAACTGTAGGGACTAGACAAGGGTTCTTCCGCTGTTCTTGTAAAAAATACTGTTCTTCAAAGAGATGTTTCTGTATGAAAAATGGTTTACAGTAGTGTTAAAGTAGTTTGCCAAGTCGAAATAAGGAATTTGCAGTAATGGTACTGTGTTAAACAGTATCCAAATAAAGTATTTCCTCTCCTTCAATGATAGGTTCTATCTTCAAACACTGTTTTACTAAATATAGTTTAATACAATAGATACAAATAATATTGTGTAATAAATCAGTCAAAATACGAACGATTGTCAGTTAGAACGCGTCTTCAAAGTTAATTCGAATTCTTCCTAGCGCTATTATATAAAACGTGTTTTACTTAGTTAATTCGGGTTTTCACTAGTAATATATAAAAATTGAGAGAAAAAAAAAAGTCATAAAAACTGAGAGGAATTTTCTTGTTTGAGCAATCGTTGATAGATGTGAAAAGTAAGTTTTGGAATTTTAACATCTCATACATCTCAAAATGAGCGTTGAATTGATATGTTTTAAGTGGTAATTGATGAAAGAACTTTTATGTTTAATATAATACTCTTTCATTTTGAGTGAGCATCTCCAGCCTTTTCCATTTCTTATCAAAAGAAATACCTCCTTTTAAACAATTTCTTATTTTAGTTTTTGAGCTTTCGAATCGGTTTTTTCTTAGAATTTATGACACGCGGAACCCAAAGTCACCTCTTTCTTCCCAAGCAACTCTAATATTAATCCCCTTTTTTACCTTTCTCTATAATTTCAATTACTTTCTCGAGAACCAGCGCGTAAATCGTGTTTTTAATTAGAACTGTAGCGAATATCCTAGATCCACTGGTTTTAATCGAGCAAGTCATGGCGAAATGGAATTACGCGTGTAATCAGATTTCCCCTCTCCCCCTTTGTTCCCCGCCCCTGCCTGCGGAGTGTTCCATTGGAAGAACGATAGTTTATTTTAATCTCGGTCTTTTCCTAATTCGTTTTAGGGGCGAAAGGTAAAAAAAGCCAGGCGAAATTCCTAGGGGCCTGATTTAATCAGAACCATTTTTCTTTCATAACTTCACTTATTTGAGCGGCCTTATTAAATTCTGGGCAGCAAAACTGGTGTCCTGTCAGGATTCATGAATTTTTTCATTACTCAGTGGATAGGGAATTTCGTGCTCAGAGGAGTTGCTTCCAAAAAACTGCTGCTGAAGTATTTCATGTGCTCGTCAGAGGGTTAAATCCGAATATTGTCCATAGGGCGCACAATTTTAATAATTGTAAGTGTAATTGCTGCTTTACTAGTTTAACGGATATTCTTTTGAGTGCTAGTGGGGGGGGGGATGTGGTAACCTGATGGTAAAGTTTCGGCCTTGGGATGCGAGATTTTTATGTATGAGGCCCGATTCCACCCAAGAGTCATCGTACAAGCATGCTTGATGTATGCCAAATCCGAAATAGATCCAACTTTGGTGACAGTATAAATGGTTTTTTCATCATTCATTGGACAGAGAGTTCTATGTTCATAGGCATTGTTCCTCCCCTGAAGTATTTCACGTGCTCATCAAAGAGTTAATTGATCCTACGAATATATTGCCCACAGAGGAAGCTGTTTCCATAATTGTAAGTGTAATCACTGCGTTACTAGTTTAACCTGGATAATGTTTTGAGTGCTAATGGGGGAACCAGGCCCGAGCCTATGTTTCGGCCTTGGGATTAGAGGTTTTCATGTTCGAGGCCCGATTCCACAGAAGAATCGTACAAGCGGACTTGATGCATGCCAAATCCGAAATAGATCCAACTATGGCGACAGTATAAACCACAAACTGGCTGCTCCGAACCGTCGAAAGGCTCATGGAAAAACCTGAATGACCCGACCTCCGCAACAGCAACATTGGCGGGAACTGTGGTTGAGTCCTAGGGGCCATCACCGGCCACGGTACAGCCCTTTCCTAAGGAAGTATGTCCCGTCATCGATGGGAGGAGCCAGATTCCCACCTTTTCGTGCACCCACAAGGGGGCCAGTATAAAAATTTATTTTTCCAGCTTTTTTTTTTATCAATCTCCACAGCAACCAAGTACTTTTATACGGTTAAAAATTTTAAATGACATTTTGCAATTGTAAGTATCCGTCTAAGTGAAACATTTAGGAAATAAGGGCTTCTCCCACTTATTCAGCGTATTCTTATACAACAATTTGAAATACAAAATTAAAACTACTTTTAAAAATGGAGTTATTTGCATTTCTTTATACAGTTTAATGGATCAAGAATTTTTTTCCACATATTTCTTCATGGTTAGCATAATAAATGACGGAATTAGTTCTTTCAGCTATAATCACCGAAACTACAAAATCTATACTCTTTTTACAAATTAGCGAAGAATTTTTGCCAAGCTTATGATTATTATTTACTGAGCTAATACATCTGAATCTGACGTGTTGATTTCTGAAGTGCGATTTCTAATACTATTTTTTTAGCTCATTGACTTTTGCATCCGTGCTGTGAGTTTTCAACTTGTTATTAGCATCATCACAGTAATCGACTATCAATTTCCAGATATTATTTTTGTGAAAATTGTAAACTATTACATGAGTGATTTGATCAGTTTTTGACTCCATTTTAAGGTTTGTTTTTAAAAAGAGTAGACAAAACTTAATTTAATTTTTAAAGTTCGAAACTTTTATTAAAAGAAATATTTGTAATCAGACAGAAAATAAAGAATCATATAACTTCGAAATCGTATAAGTCCAGATGGCGTGAAATGGACTATTTCTGTGCATTAAATTAACAAGTTAGACTAATTATTAATTAATATAAATCTCCACTTTCAATAACGCGTAAGTTTGGTAAGTACTCGGGTACAAGCAAGATTATGTCATTGTAGTTTGTTTATTTCTCATGAATTTTTGCATAAAACACTCATAAAATCCTCACGTTGGCACATAACAAATACAGGGTGTTTTTAAAAACACAGAAAAACTTGAACCTTTTAAAGGGCCATTTTTTCTTAGTCCTATTATGTTAAAATATTTTTAGGCTTGAAATTAGAATAAGAAAAGGGATTCATTTAGCTTATTAAACAAATTTAATTTGATTAATTTGGTTAATTAATAATGAAGTAACAAATCAAGACACATCATTTTGTCTGAGATAAATAACTGAAGCATCTAAGTTTCTGACTTACTAAAAATATTTGTCAGAACTGATGCCAACCTACATAATTTCATACCAAGATTGATACATTTGGTGGGAAGCATACTTCCCACGGCCTTAGAAAGGGTTAAGGGAAGATGTTAGGCTAACTGAAGTGAGTCAGTTTTGCAACAGAACATATGATATTCCAAGCACAAAGGGCTCAGCTACATACATGATAACAATTTGGACACATGTAGAAAAAATTTGGGAAATACGTTTTAATCCTCTGTCACCATTGTTTGTTCTTACATTTTTATTTTCTCATAAACGAAAGTACAGAAAGCGAAAATACTGAAACTGTCCAAAAATTCGAACTCCAGATTTTGAAGAATCTTCCCGTTTCAGCCCCCATGAGTCAGAAAAATATATTTTTGAAATTATGTTTGTCTGCCTGTGAATAGAATTACTCAAAAATACTTTAAGCTAGATGGATGAAATGTAACACTAGGAATTTAAATCAAATTTATAGATTTCTATCAAATTGTTAACAAAACCCATTCAGAAGATGTCTCTCTGCCCGGATGCCCGAGTATAAGCGAACACGTTATCTACAAAAAGTATAGAGCTAAGTACATAAAATTTGGTTCACAGTTTTAACATAACATAGATCGATCTCAAATTTGGAACCAACTCCATCTAGGGGTTGGCTATGTCTCTGTGTGTACTTTTACATGCCCGCGGTAGCTCAAGAAAACAATGACTTAAATAAATGTATTTTGCTATGTGATCTTGTGATTACAATTGCAATTGTATATCAAAATCTGGTTTCAATCGGTCCAAAAAAAGCATCGAAAATGTGTACTCTATTTTCTGGTAATTACATATTAACAACATCTCAGCAATTTATCGCCAAAATTCGCAAGTCGAAGCTATTGTTCGCCAATGGTATACGGCTAATAATCCAAATGCATCTGTTTTTTTAATATACTGAGAAGCACACAACAGCCAGGTACGGGTCTGCTTGTGAAGTTTAAGACCTTGCTCAAGGCCTTAAATTTTTTCGGGAGTGGAATGGGTGATAACACCCTTATAAGAAAATATGCGAGGAAACCTCTGAGAATACCATTTCCGCTGTTTCTTGATTAATTTCCTGTTAAACTAGTTAATTTTCATGTTGCAGGTGCCGTTTTTTATTGTGGAAAGTGCATTCCAAGAAAATTGATTGTATTGTAACTGAGCAGCTGGTAGATTTGTTGAATAGAGTTTCAGCTTCATGTTAAGAAGATATCGGATTCGATGAATTGTATTAAAAGTGATTTGTATATAGATGTTTCCTACTTAAAATAAGCTGGGACCCATTGCCCTCTGGCTAAACATTATGTGATTGTTTGTTGAAGTGCAAGGCGTACTGATTCAGATATCGTCCTCATCATCCCATAAATATTTTAAATAGAATAAATATTTTCAAACTATCGAAAGTGATCTCTCCAAATTTTTTTTACATAGACACCGGCAGAACCAGAGGAAGACTACTACCGCATACAATAGTTACAAAAAAGAAACCTTTAGAGTGAATTTTGTATTTTTATTGAGTTTACGTGTGATGCTTGGCGAGTACTTTGATGCTCAATCTCTGCCGTGCTGTTAATAGCGTCCGAAAATGGAATTTCTATTTTAGACGCTTTCTTTCAATAGAATAAATAAAAAAATTTTACTCAATTACATTTGAAGTCAAAAAATCGCATATCAAATTTGATATATTTAAGTCATTGCATTTTTGAGCTATCACGCTTACATGTTACTGAAAGAGTAGATCGACCGATGCTCAATACCTGGTTAGATTTAGATTAAAATTTGGGGCCGTGGTGGCTTGGTGGTAAGGTCTCGGTTCGTGAGCCGTAGGGTTTCAGGTTCGAGACCCGATTCCACCGAAGAACCGTCGTGTAAGGGGGTCTGTTGCACGTTAAATCCGTTAGGGCCAAACCTTCTCCAGCTGGTGTGGCGTGGTGTGGAGAGGGGATTGCATACTCGGGTATCATCCTCGTCATCTAACCGCGGTTCAAAATGACGAGGTCCGTCCCAAAATAACCCTTGTGTTACTTAAAATGGGACGTTAATATAACTAAAACTAAACCAAATTGGATTAAAATTTGATTGTTGTTTACAATTTGGATGTTAAATAGGCATACCCAATTCTATCTTTCTATCGCGTTTCACTTAGAAATTATAGTAATTTGTATTCGATCATCCAGACAGATTACTTTTGATCGAAATTTACATAAAATCTGATAGAAATCTACTCATTTGGTATAAATTTCATATGCAAAATTTCATTCACCTAACTCGAAGCATTTTTGATTTATCTTCCTCACAGACAGATAGACATAACTCAAAAAATGTGTTTTCCGAACTCAGCGAAGTCGAAACCGTGAAGATTTGAAGTTCGATTTTTTTTGACAATTATAATATTTTTTCCACACTTTGTATGCGATAAAATAAAAATATATATTAGTACTTACTTTCTGTATCCTCTTTAAACCAAATGAATATATTGCTCATGGAGTTTTAGATATTACGACATAATTTTGGTAAACGGTATAAAAATTCCACAAAGAAAGGTTAAAATTGAAAATCTAATGTCTTTTATTTCAAACCAGAAAGTTATTTCCGACGTGCTCGTTAGATATGAGCTTAAATGACTAACTCAGAGTTCCTTATCTTCATTTTTAAAAAAATTAAAGGAGAGACGTATGAAATTTTATTCTTGCAAAGAGAATGAAGATTGCTCTCATCAAAGCTTTGATGTCGGAAACAAGAAGACAAAAGGAGAATTCTTGTCTCTTTTACAAAGATTCCAATTATCATAATTAAACAAAATTCTCATTATAGTCTTTTCGTTCCTTTTTAACAAAGAAAAGTTTTTGTCACAACTGCTGAAGGAATAATTGGACCTTTTGGAAAAGAGCTTCGCGATATTCGAAAGAGTTTTCTCGAGATAAGGAATTAAAAGTAGTACATGAAAAAAAACTCTATCCTTTGTCTTTTAACCGTCTTTTGCAGTATTTTCTTCCTCTTGTCATATTTGCTCTTTCTCATCTTTGAAAAGTTGAAAAATTTATTTTTTGCGACGAAATTCCTTTGCTATGCGAAATCAATCGGGAAGCGTAATCCTGTCATTTTTCGTCGGCGTATTTTTGAAGCTAATTTTTAAGCCAAAAATGATCCTTATCAACCAACCTACCTTTTTTTTTCTTTATTTTCTGAAATGAATCTAATTTTTACCGAAACAATGGAAAGCCTTGGTATTACTTTTCTTTTTTCTCTTACAGCAAATGATGTACCTTTAATTTCAAATTTTGAGAAAAGTGACAGGGCAATAAAAGACAGCGTAGCTTTTAAATATCATGTTTAAAACCTGTCTATGGTCAGATGGTCTTGAAAGATAGTTAAAACTTTGATAAATCAGTACCTTTTTTTTTTTTTTATCTATTTGTGTTTTGAAATATGAAAGGGGAGTTCCGGATGACAATTTGTTTATTGCTTCAATGCAAACTTTAAGTAATAAAAGGCAATGTTTTAAAATGTTTTTTTTTTTGTGCAGAATATTTGAACAAAATAGGAAACACATTGTAACCAGATAAATATTTACAGATACAAAATAGCAAATAATGTCAAATTTGTAAATATGTTTCAGATACGACAAAACATTTTTTAGTCAAATAATGCTTACTTAAATATTTACATAGTGACAGCAATCAAACGCAACTAGTGATTTAAAATATTTAGCGGTGCTATAACTGAGCTTAGGCATTTTTTTTCTCTTATATGAATTATATAAGGAAGGATGGTGATGGAACGAAGGGGAAGATGGACGAAATTTGGTATATGGACTTAACATCAAACTTATAAATCAATTAAATTTTGAAAGAAACTCATTCATAGAAACCTTTTCTTTCTGCTTGTCTTGTTTAATACACGAAAACAACAATACAAAACATAAAAGGCTAAATAAATAAAACTTGGTACATAAATTGTATTTGAATGTAGATTCATATCAAATTTGGAGTAAAATCATTCAAAAATAAGTCCTTAGTTTTGCTGCAAACTAACCAATTTTGCAGAATCAATTGTTTCATCTTGAAGAAATTCTTAGTACCTTATATTTTTCCAGTCCTATCAAACGAACAAAAGAAATTTCTTTGGGTAAAGCCCAGGGCCGGTAACATTTGAAGGTCGATTGTCCTTAATCCAAGTGCTTTTTAATGCACATTTTGATACAAATTCCAAGTCCCATCTTTCATAAGGAATCTTTTATGTTCCCAGAAAAGAACATCACACATAGAGATGAATGTCATAAGGCTGGTTTCCATCAATAGGTATGGATACCAAACATCACATCGATTGACATATCCTATCCCTATTAGTTAATTTTACCGTTGCTCTGAAAATATTAGCGGCAACCGCTACCATGCGTACATATCATGGATTTTCAGCGAGCATGATCTTGTCCGTATGATGCGACACGACACGACAGAGACCTTATCCGTGCGAAGTGAGCATGTTTGTGCAAAGATACGGACCTTATCTAAGCCGGGGACTACAGTACAATTAGCTAATCTGGATGGTGGCTGCTGTGATCTTTATTTTTCACGCCAAAATTGGCATCTATAAATCTATTAAATATATTGCTTAGTCATTTACCAAGTAAGATGGTAATGACAAGGAACTACTCCGACCTAATCGAGCAACTCCTTGAAATACAGCAAAATCTGAATGACTAGATTGTCGCTACAGCGTTTGGTGGGAACTAAGGTTGAGTTCTTAAGGTCATTAACGACCATGAATATCCTCTCACAAAAGAGGCACGTTCCATTATCAGTAGGAGGGACCACATCATTTTCGTATCACTATGGTGGCAAGAATTAATAACTATAACGAAACTTATCCTCACCATGTCTAAGGTGCCTCCCGGCGATAGTCATTAAAAACGTAGCACCATTTCTGCAAACATACAAATCTTGTTTGCAACATCCTTTGTTCATCCTTTATCTTTATTAAAGCAACGAAGCCTAACATGCTGCAAATGCTTCCATTGACCGGGAAGAAGGAGTTTAAAAAAAAGACTGTGTCATCAATAAGCCGAATTAAAAAAAAAAAGATTTAAGATGATTGAAATTGATGCCATAGATGGCCAATACTTGTATCTTTATTTAATTATAACTTTTTAAAATCATTCCTTACGTAGTGTAAAAGAAACTTATGGGACAACCTAATATAAACAATTTCTGTGGATAACAGTTTTCAGATGCCTCTGCAGTAACAAAATTCAATTTTTGTTTTGTATTGCAAAAAGGCATCAACTTTGTAGTGTATAAAAAGTATGCAATGTAATGTTTGTAAGTGTATGTATAAAATATTAATGTAAGTATTTAAGTATAAACTTTATGTAAGTATAAAGTAAGTAATCTTTCCCAGAAGTTGTTCTCAAATGCATAAAACTCCATATTTCCCATTTTCTATTTCTGTTTTCACTTGTTCCTCTATTTCGGTATTGTTCAGTGCAGTTCTCCAGAATAACAGTTTCTTCTAATCAACATTACTGTAGCAATGCAAGCAGAAAGCTGCAAGGTGCAGATCTAAAATGTATCTAATACAAAGCGTTACTTTCTCTCCCTTTTTTTTGTGTTAGCAGTTATCCTATTAGTGTTCGTTATCTGATTTGTTTTTAATTTTGATGACAATTATCCACCTGATTTGAAAGCAACGCCCATATGCACTTTACAACAAATCTGCAGCATTAATTCGAAGTGTTAATGGTTTCGCCATTTTGCTCAATCAATATAACTTTAAGTCGTCCATTTCTAGTCAATCCATATTCATTATTTCTTTCTAAAGATGTAAATAGAATATATTGTTTTAAGAACATTTAATAATATTTGCTTAAATCTGATACATTTTATCCGTTAGAGCATTTAACTTTCAGCTTTCCATCAAAAATATAAATTAAAGTTATAAGAACGGGCTAAGGATTTTTTTTAGTTCTTTCTTCGCAAAAGTTTTGCTAAAGATGACTGTGCCAAAGAAAACGAAAAGAAAAAAAAAAGTGCCTTGTGAGCATTTCGAAGGTGCAGAGGGCACTTGTCAGAAAAGGTAAATATTTAATCTTTGGTAATGAGGAAGCGTCCAGGGCGATTAAATAATGTGAAAATTCCTTATTTTCTACGCCAAGAAGAAGGCTAAAAAAATCTGAATGACGTAGAGAGCTTTGTGAAAAAAAAATAGTCTGTCGGCACCTTTTAGATACAAAATTCGTTATTTCTTTGTTTTACTTTCTTGAATGTTTGCAATAAAATCAATCCTTTTAAGTCTGAAATCCAAAGTTTTTATTAACACTAAATATTTTTTTACTGTAATTATACATCTAAATATTTTCTTAATTCATGTTTTTTCTTCCTTTTGCTTGCTGAAATATTCTGAATATAAAGGATATATAGAGCTGTGAAATTTCAATTAGTATGGTTCAAAAAAAAAAAAAGATTAGGAACCTATTATTAAAAAAAAATCAAAAACTATACTCACATTTTGTACGCAAGATTAACCTGCAGTATCCCAAAAATGTATTTTTACCACTTTTAGGTTTGTATAGATGTTTATTCTTTCCGAAATGTCCATAATCATTTTGCTACATATTTCTTTATTAATACTGAATATCTATTGCACGCATTTCTGAAAAGAAATATAATTTACACTATTACGCATTATTTATTTCAAAATCATAAAAAAAGATATCGTTTGATTTCAAAAAATGTCCTTTCTAAATTTTTTGTGAAACGCATTTTCATGTCACTTTCAGATTTCCTAATAACATTTTTTTTTTCAACAACAAAAACGTATTAATGATCTCCTGAATTTGAAATTCTTCTTAACAATAACTACTGCAAGCATATGAGCTATGTATTTTATTTGAAACGAGGAATCGAATATTCGTTATACAATAATATAAAAAATTGAAGAAATAATGAAGCAATTTCAAAAAATGAATAGCATTTAAATTTACATATTGGTTTTTTTCTATATATTTTAACCCTTTCAAGGGCCGTGGAAAGTATGCTTCCCACCAAATTTATCAATCTTTGTATGAAATTAAGTAGGTTGGCATAAGTTCTGACAAATTTTTTTGGTTAATCAGAAACTTAGATACTTCAGTTCTTTATCTCAGACAAAATGATGTGTCTTGATTTGTTACTTCATTATTAATTAATCAAATTAAATTTATCTAATAAGCTAAATGAATCCCTTTTCTTATTCTGATTTCAGGCCTAAAAATATTTTAACATAATATGACTAGAAAAAAATGGCCCTTTAAAGGGTTAACATATTTTAATTCTTGAAAGAAATTGAAACTGAAGTAAGATTAAATTAATAGAATGTTTTTGATTTAAAAACTTTCGGATGCTATCTTAACACAAAAGTACATATTTTTGAAGCCTCTAATAAACAAACAAAAATATTTTTAGGATGATTTAATGTTTTTATTTAGACGTTTTATAATTTAAATATGCTAGAATTAGTAAAAGAAACAATAAAATGTTATTACGATACTTGAAAAAGATGAAAAAGTTATTTTTTGTAAAAGAAAGAAGTGACTTATGCAAGTTTTAACCTTTTAATACTTTCCAGGGATTTACTTATTATATTGGAAATACAAAGTAAAGAGAAACTTTAAACTCTTGAATGCGTCACTAATGATAATTCTATAGGTGGGTGCCTTCATTTTAATAACCTCTACTGTGCCTTTAAAGCTCTCTTAGCAAGTTTTAAACTTTCTTCCTCTATAATTTTGAAAGCACCACCTTTTGAAGCCATGAATTACGGCTTATTTATGATAATAATTACCAACAAATAAGATAAGCAAAACAGTTATTTACTAAGCGAGCTTTTTTTCATCTACCGTTTCAATAAAGTTTACCGTTCCATCTTTGCCAAATCGAATAATAATAATGCAGAACCTATCATTAAGGCAAATTTTGCTTTCACTGGTATGCAGTTTCAGCACTCGTGATTATTAGTACTTTTTTGTTTTTAAATGCCGTGTTTTCTTCAGCACTGAGCGCAGTTTTCTTCTATGTAATGAATAATTATGTTTAGATATTTGTTACTGACATTCAAGGAGAGCAGTTATCGGAAAATCGTGATTTTGGTATGGAAAATTATGCATGCAGAAAGAGATCTTTGGCGCCTTGTTTTATTTGAGGTGATGAGATAAATATCACTCCCGATTATCTTTTCGTAGAATGCATATTCGATGTCGCAAAGCAGAATTCTTGGCGGACACGGTTGCTGAGTTGATTAAGTGTCGTAAAAGGAGTATATAGAATACGAAAAGAATGTTTTTTCCCTAATAACTACAACTTATAACCAATAAATTTAGACAGTATTCATTCTACTGGCATTTGAAAAAGCAAGAAATGATCCAATAGTCCATTTAATTTAAATAAACTTTTAAGAATTTTTTTTAAAAACTGTAATCTGTGACAAAAGATAATAAACCTAACAGAAGAGGTTAATTTTCATATACAAAGAAAATGAAACTCCCAATGGACAATACGAAATTTTATATTTAAAATGCATTAAAAAATAAAATTTTAATACATTTATTCATAGTTTTTGCCCTCTATATTGTTAATTTCTATTTCATTTGGACTGAACCGAAAACCAATTTCACAAGTCTCTGATTGTCCAAATAAGTTTTTCGGGGGTGGGGGAAGAGAAAAACGATGAATGACGAAGTTAAGAAAATAACAGCTGAAGCACGTTTAATGGATTTCACGTCACCTTTTCCAACCGAAGCAAAATATTCTTAAAGCGACATATACTTTTCTTGTTCACAATTACTGAAAAAAATTTCCCAAAATTTTCCTTTCTATTTCTTTTAACGTATCCACACGCTTGACATGAGCTGGCTTCCCAAGTTCAGGAATGGCATGTTAATTTAATGCCAGTTGCGGTCACTCTCAAAGGTGGGCACTTACGATCAAGTGACTGAAAGTGGTTGATAATGTTCTGGGTTGACTGTGAGTGAATTCTGAGATTGGTCCAGAGGGTTCCGAATTATAACTATATAATAATGTTTGGCATAGTTGTTGATTTCCTCAGGCGAAATCTGGGAATGACATTGACTAGACAAATATTCTGAGAGCCCTTCGTAGCGAGATTTTCCGAATTGCATCTAATCTCGAAATATAAAGGATGAGAAAACACAGTTTAGTTATATTAATGTTACGTTTTAAAGCAACTTTAGGACTGTTTTGGGACCAACCTCTTCATCTGACCGCGGTTGAAAATTATGAAGTCGATCCTAAAATAACTCTACTTCAGAATTCACTCGCAGTCACCCCAGAACATTTCCAACCACTTCCAGTCACTTGATCGCAAGTGCCCACCTGTGAGAGTGACCGCAACCGGCATTGAATTAACATGCCATTCCTGAACTGGGGAAGCCAGCTCATGTCACGCGTGTGGATACGTTAAAAGAAATAAAAAGGAGAATGTGGGGAAATTTTTTTCAGAAATTGTAAACAAGAATACAATTAAACCTCCCTTAACGAGCAAAATAGAATGTAAAAAAAGATAATCGCGTCAAGAGAGGCGAGAAGATGTTATGAAGTTACATGATGGATTTGCTTGTTTCAATCTGTGTTGAGATTTTCTTTGAAGAGAACCCTTACATTTTAAAAGATTTGGAGCCTTGTCGAATGAGACTCCAAGGAGTTTTCAGCCAATGCCCAGGGAGCCTAAATCGACCAGATTTTGCCGCTAGCCAAGATTTTTGGGTTAGCAGTGGATGTCAACGGCATCGATGAGCTGATGGAAGAATATAGCCAGAACTGTCGAAAAACTTATGGAACTGAATTCTGTGTCATAACAAAAAGTTGGGGAAGAGATTAGCCAGGAGAGGGGAAAAAATAATACAGTATACTCCCAAATATCCGGTTCGTGACTATCCGGCCTAGTTTTCTTTTATCGTAATGAAATGAGGAAGGCAAAGCATTTATTAAATCATCTATTAATGACTTTTTCAAAACCTAAAAGCTGTAAGTTTTGACTCTTAAACTAGGGCTACTTTTTCATATCTGTGTAACCATTTATCAGTGAAAAATAAAATCAATTTGAAATAATTTTCTTATGAATTAGGCTTACAATTTACGTTAATGTTTTGTTTGTTTCCTGCATTTAAGTTGCGCATTACAGAATTGATGCTAAAATGTGAACAGTTTATTTCCTTGAACTTACTTTTTCTCTAATAAATTATTGAAACGCGCAGTGCAGTATATAAATATATATAAACTACTACCAGGACAGAGCCTTCTATTTTAACTCGGCACATTACTGGCAACTGTTTTTGTGATTCACCGGGTACTCAATAAGAAGTGAGGAAAGACGTATTATAACAGTGAGTTGCGGTATAAAAACTTTGTCTTCTGTAATCGGTGGGCAAAGAAATGAGTGCATAGAATTCCGGCCTATCTGATTTTTTGTTATCCGGCCGGCCCTTCCACCACATTAGGCCAGATAATCGGGAGTGTACTGTAAGTGCAATAAAGCAACCACCTTCCAGTGAAATAAAGGACTTGCTGAAACATGGGAAATTATTGAACCCAACGATTAGAATCGTCATCTTTATAAGGCAATAGGTATCTGTGCTACAAATTCACTTAATGATTATTCTGTGTCTCATTTTAGCTAAAATTTTGTAGCATAGCCAAAGAAAATATCTTTAGACAATTTTCTTGTAGCAAAAGTATGCATCATAAATAATGAATTACATGATTATAAATTTGAGTATTCTTTTTTGAATGGAACGCATTGTCTTATTTCATATGAATTCTTTTGGAAAAAGTTGTTTTGCTTGAAGAATGTTTCGCATTACTAGCAAAATTCAGTTAACGTGGTTACAATATATAACATCAATCACGTTAAGCGAGGTTACACTTTATAAAAGCTATATTTTTGGGAGACAAATCGTCTTCTTAAACCCTACAGTTTCCTACAAGATTTAAATCAAAAGAAAAAAAAAGTTAAAATTTTATCTTCTCATTTTTCCGTGTCTACTATTTCTGAAATTGGATTTTGGTTTGAAATCTACTTTCGAACTTTCAAGAATAATATTTGCTTTCTTTATCCTCGACGAGTTATCATGGCTCGAAGAGGCTCAAAAGGTTCTCTACTTCTCCACCCCTTTCAATTCCTGCGATTCCTTCTTCCGTCCCCAAAACCTTTTCTCGGAAAAATAAATGGGCTCGTCCAAAAAAAGGCTTAACACGTAGTTGAAGAAATCCGACAGGCATTAAAAGAAGAAACATCTTTCAAGAAGTGAATCCAATCGAGATTCTGAGAACTCGGCCGGAAAATATTCCGGACTCCCAAAATCCGCCCCGAATTCGCAATTTTCGGAATCTCCTGATAATTCACTTTGAAAAAAGGAAAAGGTAAGCTGCGTACACATGCACACACACATGCTGCTTATCGATAATCTCTAGAGGTATTTTTTATCTGCTCGTAAAAAAATACAGCAGCAAAAGTGCGAAATGATGAGATCCTGGACACGGATCCAATTCACAGATAATTGTAGATCGGTAGAGTAAGAACTGAATAACTGAGCATGCGTTCAGATGGTACTGAAAATTTGTTACGTAAAAATTTAAATTTCATGTTAATGATAGATGTGTCGGTGACTACGTTAAAAGAAGTTTTTCGGTGGAAATGTCTAATATTTTTTAAGCAATATTCTTAATTTTAAATGTTTTTTTTTATATAAACCGTTAAATTTTTTTTCTTTTGTTTTTACTCAAAATTTCTGACAAGGTGCATTTATTTTTACTTTCTAGTAAATGAAGTATAAAGGAAGCATTGTAATAGTCAGAAAACTCAAACCCGAGATTTTGATTTGTATCTCCTTGCGGCCGAAAAACACATTTTTAGCACGATGTCTGCGATAAAGATAACTCAAAAACGCTTTGCGGTTGACAGAGGCGATTTGATTCATCGTCTTTACATTAAAGTTGTTTTTAATTCTATCAAATTTTCAGCAAATTCCTTTCAGTGATCAGATTATCTACCTGGCTGTTCGGATATATATTCATACAACATCCAAAAACGAAGAACACTTGTAGGACCAAATTCGATACATTGATTTATCATCTGTAGTATAAACACTTACTAAATTTTAAACAAAATTCAAAAAGGCGTTTACCGTCTACCGATCTGTTCTAAACTTATCTAAAACAGAAATTCTACTTTCGGATATTTTTAAAGGCATTCTAGGGATTAATCGCCAAGAAACTCGCCACGAATCACACAATAGATTCAGTAAAAATGCTAAACCACGCCAAGGGTTAATATTTCCTATTGTTGCACGCCGACACTATTCAAGGTTTCTTTGGGATAAAATTTTATTAGAGAATATGCATAAAAGTTTTAGGGGGGTCACTCTTGGTAGTTACTTTCTCGGATATGAAGAGAAATTATTTTTATTGCCAAAAAATTCCAATTTTAGATTTTGAATAATATCTATATCTCAGACTTCTCAAAGTTCGAAAAGCATATGTTTGGTATTATGTTGTCTATCTGAATGCGAATCGAAAACTCAAAAACGCTTTGAATTTTGAGATACCGAAATAAAATACGTATATATGCAAGCATGACATTCAATCTATAGTCATTACACCAAAATTCTAGATTTCTACCATAATTTGAATGAAGTCAGTCCATTTACAGGAAGTCTGTTTGTCTTTCCGAATGCGAGTGAACAAGAGGTGAAGAACTAAATGAGCAACATTTGACATACAGTTATCTGAGCTGTCTATTTGTACCAAATTTTGGATCCAATCGGTAAAAACATTGTCCGTCCGTCGTACTGTACATTTGTGTGCATCTAAACACTATAAATAAAAAAACACAAGAAATTGAATAAAATTTGGTGGATGTTTTCTAACTAAAATAGAAATTTTATATCAAACTTTAGTTTTATGCGGTCGAAATTATTTACCGAAATTGTATTTTCGGTTTTCTTTACTATTTTACGTAGTACAAAACTTTCATGTGTAGGACTCTATCCCACGGGGGGCACCACATAATTGAGGATGAGAAGCTTCCGGCATAGTGGTTGGTTCTCTCCACCCTTGTGGGTTTACGAAAGAGTGGGGGTGGCAACCTCCCATCGATGACGGGACGTACTTTCTTAGGGAAGGGTTGTACCGTGGCCGGTGATGACCCTTAGGACTCAACCATAGTTTATTGGTGCTGCTGTCCGGTCGTGATGATGTGCTGGAGAAAATTCTCTGTTCTCTTGATTGAGCACACTTGTTATGTTCACAACCTTGCCAAAATTCATATATTTATATAGAGGGGCAGTAATATCTTTGTCAGGGAGTATTCAAAAAAATTTCGGAGACCAGCTCCGATTTGTTCATGTTTGTATAATTTTAAAT
This sequence comes from Argiope bruennichi, assembly GCF_947563725.1. Lineage (NCBI taxonomy): Eukaryota > Metazoa > Arthropoda > Arachnida > Araneae > Araneidae > Argiope > Argiope bruennichi. The sequence goes on from NC_079159.1 coordinate 118,022,524, forward strand.
TCTATTTCCTCAAATGCTAAATTTTGATAAAATCTTACAAAATACCTCAGAAATTAAAATATAATGAAATTCTTTTCGAATTTGATATTTTTCGGTAAGTTTTGCAGTTTCTGACTTACAGAATAAGGAATCTATTTATTAAAAAAAAGATTTTACAGATGTTTTAACTCTACATAATACTTAAAAATTGACAATATCACGTTATTTGTCAATCAGATCATAATTTTTAAAAATTTGAAGAAACTACAGTGTATTTCTTATACTGTTAACATATGTATATGATATATTGTTTAAAAATTGCTCCAAGATTTTTACCAAATCATTTGATAAAGTCCTAAGCTATAAGAAGTTTGCTTTATAACTTAGCCAAAAAAGAAATGTATTTCTTTCAAGTTTTGAAACACTTTTGATTTTAACTTCATAGTTTCATAAATGTTTTTCTTTTCAATCTATTTTATGCAAAAAATTCAAAAGTGTCATTATTTTACAACATTGGTTTGTTTTTAGAAAAATGTAAATATTTTTTTAGCATTTTACTAAAACTTTGCCTAGGTAGCAATTCTGAACGTAGGTTCTGGTATACTGACTTAAAAAATAAAACAAATATAGCCTTTCATTTAATACCAAAATATTTTCCTTTGATCATTTTAAACAGATAACATTATAGAACTTGACTGAGATATACCAAATCTTAATTCGAAATCTAAACATTTTAATTCATCAGGCTTACAAAATTATATAAGAATGTTAGAATGGAATCATATTTGTCAGATTGCCATAGAATAAAGTTTCTGGAGTCATGAAAGTATCAAATTTCGGTGATGTTCATTTTAAAATATGAAGAAAACGAATGATGGATGAATATCAAGAAAAATTAATATAAATGAATCAAAATGATATTTATTTCATCTTGGAGAATTCTTTCTTCATTCTTTATTCATTGACATTCGATTGTTTATATCTGTTACACCCTTATGATACTTATAACTTGTAATTAGTAGATACAACAATTAATATTGCATTATTATAAAACCACGTGTTTATACATGTAACTATTGTACAGATTCAGCTCAATCGCCTGCCTCCAGATTGCCAGATGGGGGACCCCCTTTTAAGTACGGTCATCTGCCCAATTAGTGTGAGTTCAAATAAGGAACTACACGTGCGTTTCCCAGGGAAATAAATCGCGTCTTCGAAAGGGGAGAGTGTCAAACCCTCCAGATGTCAATCTTCATTTTTCCCATTGTGGAGGGTGGATCATGAACGGACATTCCCACGGTCGACCGGAGACCATTCAGGCTTGTTCTGAGCGGTGATTGGGTATCAGAGAGCCCAAGTGTACCAATGTGGACATGAGAGGTGGAGTCTGAGAGAAAAATAAAATGCGCGATTTTTCGGAAGAAAAAGAGAAGAGAGGAGGAAAGGTTAGAGAAGCTTCACGTGAATCGGACTTCTGAGTAAAATTCCACCCGAAGGAAATTTGGTGGATACTGAGAGCTACCCCTGTAGTAGCCTGAGACGCCAACAGCCTGTTAGCTGTTCTTGTGAAGATGTTTTCTCCGAAATTGTTCGAGGAACTATTCTTGTTTAATTTTCGGGTTGTAAATAGCATCATTCATTTAACCTAGATGAGAAAGAGTGGTTTTTATGTAAATAAGTCTGTAAATAAAGAAAATTGTTTATAAACGCTACCCTTTATTTGATCGGACTGGATCAAGTTATTACACTATCAGTCGGTTTTTTACTGTTGCTTATTTTTGGATTTACTTAATATTCTGCTATTTTTTACACATAGATTTAACTTATTAATTATTTTTTTCTTACATCTCCGAAAAATATTTTAAGTTGAAAAAATTAAAGGGAAATGATTGTGATATATAAAAAGCTTAATCATTCCTGAACCATTATCTCAAAAAAAAATCAGGAAAAAAGCATTCCAATTTCATATATTTACAGATAACTCTTTAGATCACAAGATCTTCCAATGTTTTATTTTCTTATGAAACCAATAAGGATGTTGAAATATTCAACATCCTTAATGACTATGCTGGTAAAAGCTACGAGTTTTATGTAAATGCAAAGGACAGACAGTACATCTGATTACGGTTACTACGCTATGTAATATACCTCTACCAGGAAATAAAAATTGAAACATCTCATCACTGTTAGAGACTCTATTTATGACCAACTATGTATGTATTTGAATTTACCAAAGGATGGTTCCTTTACAAAAAGATTCCCAACTTCGAATTAAATCCATCTGTAAGGTATCATATTCACAGTTGTATTTATCAATTGCCAGTACCGAACTACAAATAAAGTAGAAATTTTAAAATTGTGACGTTTCGAACCGAGAAGACATTAGAATACAGAGTGTAATTGTCCTATACAAAAAATTGCTGTAATCTTCAAATTGTCAGAACCAATTTTTATTTTTTAATTTTTTCTTATAATTTCAATGCAGATGTACGGTGCATTTTTAATGAAACTTTATATATAATGTGTATATTTTTCAGTTAAAAAAATTTCATGAATTTTATAAGTTATTATGGATATCATAGCTCTAAAGCTTGAATTAGATTTTATCTATAAGATAATATTCAAAACTTTTATTGAAGAAAAAAGGCCTCACTTTAAATAATTAGTAATTTATAATTCTTATGCGATTATACATTGTACATTTACAGGATTCATTTAGAGAAATTTATCACATTTTTTTTTTATGAACAGTTCTCAAACATGAAATAATTGTCGATTTAAAAAAAAAAAACCAGATTTTATTACTTGTTGAAAAAATGTAATAGCTTTCATTTGAGTAATATTTTTCCCGACTTGGGTTCTTCATTTTTGGAATAAAATCAAAAATTATATAATTTCAGTCATCATTTGAATCTTCTGATAAAAAAAGAACAGAACCAGAAGAATTTCTTCTCTATTTAAGAACTCTTTGACATTTTGCATTACTATATGTGTTGTGCATGCAATTAATTCGAAAAAGGTGAAAAAAATGAATAACCCATGCATATTTTAAAAATATCGTTTTTTTTCCTCTCTGATTTCAAATGCAACTGAGGAGTATTCTTTTTTATTACTAAAAACTGAAAGTGTTATAAAGCTTTTAAAATCACCATTTTAAACGATTTCGATATGAGTGATTTCTCGGGAAAAAAATAAATAACTTTAATTATAAATTTTTAATTACATTAATTAATGTACAATTATTTACTATGCAATATAACAAAATTAATGTGCAATTATTTAATTAATATGCAATATGACAAAATTAATGTACAGTGTAATATGATTAATGTACAATATAACATGATTAATGTACAATATAACATGATTAATGTACAATATAACATGATTAATGTACAATAATGTAATTAATATACAATGTAACAGAATGTGCAATTTTTTCCTGGAAACAAAAACTGATTTAAAAAAAAATGATGTAGTTTCTTTTAAAATTATGCTGAATGTAAAATAGTTTCAATTAAATCGTAATGTCATGAAGGATTATATTCAATGATTTTGTCATAATGAAAATATTTTATTTCTTTTCGATGCAATTATGAGATTGGTTTCTAGAGGAACTTCTATGGATTTAGAATTCATTGTTGTGGTATGTAAATAATTTTCCGTACAAAATAGAGTTAGCTGCGTAAGATTTAAATTAATTAAAAAAATGTTTTTAAAAATAGATACATATCAAGATCTGTATATTAAAATCTGTTTTCCCATTGCAATCTTATATCTCGTTGTTGTTGTTGTTGTTGTTGGCTTAATATTTCCTTTGTTACTCTTATAACGAAAGTTTCATAAGTTTATTGTTAAAAATAAAATTAATAATTAGGTTTGGTAACGTAAATCTTCATTCAAAATTCCTTCAAATGAATTAAAACCGAAAACATTTGAAATTGCTGCCAATACTAGGTTCAACATTCAGTTCTTGCGCATGCTCTTTTTCCAAATTGTTTCTTTCCGTATCAAGCGATATCTTCAAAGAATTCTGGGTTGAGTTGCACTCAGTTTATTCTAGCAGGAGAGGCGTTATCCCCTGCCCTTCTTACGACCCTAATAGAACCTGGAGGAGTATGAAATGACTTCGGATGGAGATTTTTTCCCCCAGCTTCCAGGAGGATATGCGGGGGAAATGAGATTTAGCGACGAAGCGTCAAAACGAGTTGAGAAGTTTGGTGCTGCTTCTCCTTCACCCCTTTAAACCCTTTTCATGCGGCTCCATTATGAGTGGTATTCTTCAAGGTGTCACGTTGAAAAGCTGATCTTCACTTCTTTTCTTATCCCCTCCATTCTCTCTTCTCTGCTAACTTTCGTTCCGCATCGTTTTCCATTGGCTCGGAGGAAAGTCGCTGAAAGGACCCAAAGGAAAGAGTTAAAAAAAGAAAAAAAAAAAAAAAAAGAAGAAACATAAATAAAAGAAAACTAGAATATTTCCTACCGTAAATATCGAGATTAAACTGGCGTTTGATATGAAGAGGACGCGAATTGAATATTCTATTTTCACTATAAAGTCAGATAAGAATTTATTACTTTTTCTTTTTCCCTTCGTTGTTAAACTTCAGCCAATTGTTAAAAAGAACATAGCATCACATGTAAATAATATGAACAACTCTTTAAGCATGTTGGTTCATTTCCTGAACCACTTATATCAAAATACTAATTAAATATTTGATTAATATTTTATTAACTTTTAAACCATTTAATAAAGTGTATTTTCAAAGTTGGAAAACTTTACTTTCTTCTCTTCGTTAAGTGATTTAAAAATTGAACTAGAAAGCATTAAATACTTTAATGTAAGTAGTCGAGAAAAGAAACTTTGCTCGAAAGATAGGAAATATGCATTGAGATAGATTCTATGAATGTATTTCTTAAAATGAAAAATTAAAGTAATGTATGGAGTAAAAGACAAAATGATTTGGAAACTACTTTTCACAGTAAACAGTCACATCAGAAGTGTTTTTTAAGATAGTGAAAGTTATAAGTACCTAATGGACCTATAATATTTCAAACGCCTATTTAAAGAAGTTTCTATGTGAAAATTAAAGTCATTGCAAGATAAGAACTTTTTTCCGAATCTTTGAACCCTCAAATTGGTGTAAAATGGACATTTTTGAACTTTAAACTTGATCAGATAATGTTAAGATTTGTCTTAGTAGTTTCAGAACGTTGAGACATATTTATTTTCTCAAAAAATTCTGGTGTTTTTTTTTTCCTTATCAAATTAGAAATATTTCTTTTGCGAACATTTGTTTTAAATTTTAGTTTCATGGAAAATGTTCTTTCTTCGGGTTAACCTTCTTACAAATTATTTCAAAAACTTAGATAAAAAAATACACGGACACAGTAAATCGATATTTTAAAAAAGATATTCTCCACAAAAGATAATTCTCTATAAAATAAAAAATATAGATAAAATTCTCTACAAAAGACATAGAAATATTTTTCAATCATATTTTTGTTTTTCATTGATGCATTTAAATGCATAACAGTTTTAGTAATTTTTAAATGAATATTGAATGTATTGCTTTCCACCGCAAATTTCCAAAACTAAGTTTTATTTAAATCAAATGTTTCGATTTTATTGTACAAGTAAAGTTAGGGGCAGTAAATCTAACTATTCAGCCAGGTTTTTCTGATTTGATATTTATCTTTCCAATGAAACTGCTGACTTTATGAAACAGCCCTGTGGATAAGATATTGCATAACTCATTTTATAATACAGGTTAAATTAAACAAGAAATAATTAATTAATAAATCAAGAATTGTTACTAGGCTCACAATATAGTTGTTACTCATCCACGCCTCACCTTCAGTCAGTCCCTTTTTTTCAGAAAATATCTAAGGTATCAATTGCGCATTCGAAGGATTATATTGTGAATTTTTGAAATATTTTACTAGAGCGAAGGAAATTACAAACATTTTAACAGAAAAATCAAAAAATGTGTATAAAATTAGTTTTGATGATGAAAAGTTCATTTTAAAATTAATTTTAAATATCCCGAAGAGATTTTCAGTTTTCTTCCCTCACAATTATGAAGTTCATGGCATCAGGCTTAAAAATGAAGAATTTTTAGAATTTTTTTTTGATATTTTTTGGTTTTATTACTCCAGAGAATTTCTTTCAGAGCTCTGGGTATGCATACGTTCACGCGGATAACTTAAATCATTTCTTCCTTAAAGATTTTCAATTACAGGGATCGGCCATGGAGGTCTGGTGGTAAGGTCTCAGCTTCGGAACCGGAAGGTTTCAGGCTCGAAACCTAATTCCACCGAAGAACCGTCTTGTAAAGGGGTCTTTTGCACGTTAAATATGTTGGAGTCAGGCGTCTTCCCGCTGGTATGGTGTGGAAGTTTGGAGAAAAGGTGTCAGCTCAGGCGTCGTCATCGTCATTTGACAGTGGTTCAAAATTACGAGGTATATCCCAAAAATAGTCCTAGTGTTGCTTTAAAACGGGAAGTTAATATAACTAAACTAAACAATTACATGTATCATTTTTTAAGTGACTTCGATATAGGTGTGTTAGAAGTATTTGTTTATATATAATACTTTGTAAGCATCAGCAACCAATTAAAACTTTTAAACCCATTTTAACTTCAAACCAGGTTCCACTATTGCAGAAAATCTTGATTAATAACACACATTTTTTTTTACTGGAAACATTTTATACAAATGTCATTATTTTAATCTTTAGTCGTTTGTAATATTTAAACTAAATAAAAATTGTTTTGACTTTTTTAAAAATAAAATTTTAAATAAAAGAATCAAAATAACATGGCAGCAAAACAATGATACTAATGATGCACTAATCAAGCTTATTGAATTTCCGGAAATAACGGTAGCAAAGGAAGCCTTTTTAAAGCTGAAATTAAATTTTAAAGCTAAAGTTGAAAGGAAACTTTTCTGGATAAGCAAATCGAATTTATTATTAAAACGCTACTCACTTTCAATTTCTTCCAATGATCAACAATTCAACTCATTTCTACACCCGGTTAATCAAAAGAATAGCTAATTGTGAAACGTTTCAGGACTTTAAATTTCATAGCAGCTGATAAAGGAAGTCAAATTAACTCAAGTATAAAGATAGCAATCAAAGCGAGTGGTCTCATTAAAAATTCCTCGTATAATCTCTAGCAAAGGTGATATCTCAAAATATCGTCTTGTATGTCATTGGCATTTTACTGAATCTATCACGCCATCCTTGGCGAGTTAGTTGGCGATTAATCTTTGGCATAAGATTTATAATATCTGAAAATAGAATTTGTGTTTTAGATGAGTTTTCTCGCCTCAAATTGAAGCCAAAATTTGACTCAGAACTACAATTGCAGTCATAAAATCACATGCCAAATTTGTTATATTTAAGTCATTGCGTTTTTTAGTTATCTTATTTACAGGTTTCTGAAAGTACAGACTCACAGACGGTCAACCCCTCGTTGGATTTGGTTCAAACTTTGTTAAATATCTATACTATAGTCGTTACATATATGTATCGATGTATTTTATCCATCTAACTCTCTTCGTTTGTAATTATTGTGTTAACTTTCATTCGAACAACCAGACAGACTTCCTCTAAATGAAATTTTGCTCAATTCGACATAGTTCAAAAATTTTAGCGTAAAGATTATATACTGAGTTTCATACATTTAGCTCAAAGCGTTTTTAAGTTATCTTTGTTATAGACAGGCATTTTCCGAAAATGTGTTTTTCGAACTCAATGAAGTCTGAAACGTGGTGGTCAGAATGTCAAATTCGAATTTTTTGACGATTCCAATTCTTTCTCATTATTTCGTATACGCGGAAGACAAAAAAGTGTGAGATAGAATATTGGTTTATAATAGTATTAAAAGGAATTTACGAATGTTACTGACGACGAAATAGGGAGATACCAAAAATCAATATTAGAAATAATGCTGAATATTATTTAAGAGATGCCATTTGCTATGAATTCCTTTTTGTAAATCTTTACTTTGTCAAGAATGAGCTTTATTTATTAACCAGTTAACTATATTTGACGAATGGAAAAAGTACAACATTTTGCGTTATGGCGAGTTTATTCAATGGCAATTATATTTATAATTAATTATTTATTGTATTTATATGATATATATGTTTATGACAATTTAAATACTCATTTTTCGAGGAGATCGAAACAGTTAAGTGGTTAAAAACGTAATATAAAGAAGTCATTTAACGTTCTAAGAAATTACCCCACTATCATGTCATGAGAGTTATTGGAACATGTAGTATTCTTACAAGGAATCTATTTAAAATCTAAAGATGAATCACCATTTTATGTTGCGCTGGTACATAAAATAATTTTTTAAATAATTAATAAAATTCTTGGCGGCATGAAGAAAAGCAAGGTTGAGTAGTATTCTGGAACGATGATTATGCATTGAAAACGGAGAGTTCTGTCCCTTTTAAAGCCACTTAAAACTTTTAGGGCCCTCATGTCATCCGGATGATAACCTTCTCTCCTCCGCTGCCTGACAATAAAATGTTTTGATAGGCTGAATCTGAGGTCCGGGAAAGGCGCCAAAGAAAGCCTTAACGAGGCACACCGGTGTCATTTGCCCCCGCAAATCGAATCATCTAGAAAGGGATAAAAGTCGGGGCGGCCACCGTTTGCTATTCAAGTGATAAATTACGGCGCCCTGCGAGAGACGAGATAAGCCCCGGATTGCTTTCCAAGTGAGACTCTCAATGTGCCGGATTTCGGATTTCTGGGGCTCGTACAAACCCGAAATATTTACTTCTAAGCTCTTTTTACGAAACCCTGATCCTGATGGTTTTTTGAAATAAATCAGCAGTTAGTACTGCTGTTTATAAGCCTATAATCACACACACATATATTAACACAGTATATTTCGCTGAGAAATAATCTTACTTGAATAATCCAGTGAACTTTGATTCATAAATGAATCTTTGTTGAATCATCCAATGCCAAAAAGAGTGAGTGCTAAACATTTTTCGACCTACTTAAATAAAAATATTCTGTATTTATACTTAAATCACTCTTTCCTTTGAAAACATTTCACTATTGATTAGAAACTTCCATACTTTTTTAGAAACTATAATCTGAAACAAAAGACTTCTTACTTTTGCGTAGATTTTGCATACTCCACGTTTCATAAATATCCGAGCCCGGAAAATATATTTCTTTTGAGTTATAGTGTTTACAGATTGACAAGACATAACTCAAAAGCATTTTAAGATAGATTGGTGAAATTTGGAAATTTGATTTTACACGGTATTTATAGATCTTCCGATAGCTCGTTTGCATGCGAATTCTATATCTACAAAGGGCAGACAACTAGATATATACTAAACCTGTATTCAAAATCTTATCTAGATTGTAGATTTTTATAAAATTTTAAACGGAATTTATCAAAGTATTGAATGCCAATCAATCTGTACTTTCACATGTACGCAAACACAATAATTCAAAAACCTAATTATTTAAATAGATGAAATATGGAATTTAATTTTGTAACTTCAGTTGTTCTATATCATATTCTGGCTTTAACCAGTTGATAAAACGGTGCCCAAAATGCATATTTGATTTTCAGGTGCTTGTATATTAATCGCATACCACAGTTAAGTGAAAGTTAATATCCCGTTTTAAAGCAACACTAGGGCTATTTTGGGACGGACCTCGTCATTTTGAAACTCGATCAGATGACAAGGACGATACCTGAGTTGGCACCCCCCTATCCACACCACACCACACCAGCTGGAAGATGTTTGGCCCGGACAGTTTAAGGTGCACCAGACCCCCTTACACAACGGTTCTTCGGTGGAATCCGGTCTCGAACCTGTATCCCCCCGGTTCCGAAGCCGAGACCTTACCGCCAGGCCATGGTGGGGAGGAAATAAAGCTTTTATTCGAGAATATGAGATAAAGATCAGGGGAACCACTCTTATTGGTTAAAAACTGTGATATTAATGAATATAATATGAAGATAATATTACCTTACTTAATTTTTGTTGAAAAAATTGTCATCAAAACAACAACTACTTTTTAATTTTTGAAAACGTATTTTAAATCAACGCATAAATTTTGTTAATGTTTTCCACTCATAATTTTATAATTTATGGTACTTTGTAATACTTCATAAATTTATATTTATTTTGTATTTACCACTACAATATTAGCGAAAAACAAATTGATTGCAATACTTTAAGGATAATACGGCATAATAACCTCCAGTGTCAATGCGTCAAAATATTTGGTCGAATTTTTTGTCCTTCGTTATTTAAAGCAACTACAGGTTTTGCTTGCTTCTATTACAATTGCATGATAAAAATACTTGATCTATTTTTACTATTTTATTGTAAGTTCTTGCCTGTGTATGTTGCTTTTATATGTTTTTAAAGTGTGCCATAAAATTGTATGGAATGGTGATTCCTTTGAAACCACAGTTCAAAAAATGATACAGCAATTGCGAAAATGTAAGGAGCATATAGAATCAGAACATAAGTGTATTAGAGCAAAGAAGCATAGTATAAAATTTACAGAATTTCTGTAAAGAAATAAAAAAATAGGCTGTCTCATAAATATATAGACTATTCGTGTATTTTGTATTTAAAATCAAATTTTGGATCCATTCCGTTGAATTAACTTGAAAACCCCATCAAGCAGATTTTGAATTAATGTTTGAAGAATGTGCAGGTGTATTGAGAATTAATTCTGCTTTGCCTGCTGCCTTAAATTCTGTATAGTCGAAATTTGACGATCACGGACATGCACCTCTCATGCGAGAATTCCACAAAGGGTTTCAACTGGAGTCAGGCCTAGGCTGATGGCTGACCAATCTATAATCCTTTGATTTTGGTTAAAAGAACTTCTTGTTGAACACGAGGAGTGAATAGACTTGTTGTCTTGATGGAATTTCCATTTTTCATTTCATAAGATGAATTTTCCATCAACTCCTTAAAATTTAATTTAAAACATAAATGATTAAATTTCAACTTAACCTTAATTAAGTGATTAAATTTCAAAACCCCAATTTGCTGAAACTAGACATATTTTCTAAAAATATGAGTACAGAAAATAAAATCGTTCAACAATTTTTTCTTGTGGACTGAAGAATATATTTTTTATATTTATGTCCCCAATTTTAAAGAATTATTCAATAAAAATTTCTGATTAATCTAACATTCAATTTCCAGTTTTACTTTCAAAAATGTTTATAAGATGTAAACAATGAAATTTTCTTGAGTTTCCGTCAGTAAAAATGTGTGAAGTATATCATTATTTTAGAGAAAGGTTTATACAGTCTATAGACCTTAGGGGCTCGTATTCAGTAAAATATTTTCGACATTCCAATTTCTAAAAAAATATAAAAAAACTTTAAATAATTCGCAGTTAAATATGCCCAAGTTATGAAGAATATCATTATTTTAGAGCAAGTAGCCTTGAGGAAATTCCTTGCACTGACAGATGTATTTTCCTCGAGGTAGTCAATGGATCTAAGATCATGCATTTTTATAAAATAGTGATATTCAGATTTTCATAAATCAATTAAGTTTTTGTCGCAATGGAGTTCAAATTTTTTTTAATCAGGCTCTCTAGAACATTTTATTGAATAATACTCAAAGGACTTAGAGTTTGTATAAAAATTTAAAATTCTAATTCTTTAGAACATTTATTGACTCATGAACGAATTATTTACTTCAATAGATCATTATTCTTTGTAGATACGTATGTCTATTACTAATGGTTTGGATAATTAGGTGTTCGGCCCGTATTAGAGTTGATACTCTCTATAAATTTAATTATATTTGCCTAAAATAACATAAAATTGTTGAATAATAGATAACCTAAAAGTCGCAAAAGTCATTCTCTCGCATTTACATTTCTAGAAAATGATTTTTCCTATTTATTTTAATTCATACAACGCCTGCTAAAAAGTACATTTTTCTAGGTTTAATTTTCAATGGAAATTAATTTCATTCATTTTGTTTGAGCTTTTGTCACGTTGATAATACGCTTATAAAAAACAACTTTTTCATACAAGCCTAACACATATGTGCAAGATAAATTTTATTTTCATTTTATGTGAAATACAGTGAAAATATGTTTTTAAAATATCTTAAAAAATGATTAAAAATTAAAAATGCATTAAATAAAAAAGTAAATTGGCAAAATAAAATGCGTCATTGAAGATACAAATGTTTGAATTTTAAGATGATGTAAAAGTCGTTTTTGTGCTATAACATCTTAAAAGTTATCACTGCAAAACATCAGCGTTTTGTTTAACTTTTAATTAATTAAAATTTCAAAAATATTATTCCTTTGCGATTTTTTTCCCCTTTCAAAGTATATATGTGCCAAGTTTGCCAGCTATGGGGCTAACACACACGCACACACACACACACTATATATATAATGCAAATGTGCGCAAGCAAATCATAAAAATTTGAGCGTGTGTAGCATTTTCTTCAACTTCAATGCAGAAAAACATTTAAATCGCAGGAAAGCTCTTCATATTTAATTTTGAACAAAATGTATATTGCAGATATGCCAAAAGAATTAAAAACTGTGAATCTTGGGCAATTTATAGCATTGCAAAATAATTAAAAATCTTTTTATGAATATAATGCTGAAAAAAAATTCATTTCATTATGTTTCCTCTTGAATTTTCATAGCTTTGCATACAATAAGTATATGCAATTACTCATGTTACGTCCTCGTCACTTGACCATAATTCAAAATTCCGTCCTGAACTGTCACCACGTAGTTTCAAAACGGGTCCGTAATGCAACTAAACTAAACAAAATGCAGTGCATAATTTTAAAATGGAAATTTTATGAATGCACCAAAGCTATGATAAACATTTTTTTTTTCGAGTGAGTACTCAAAATATAAACCTGAGGCTACAATCAATTATTAGTACAAAAACTGCAAATGTGAAAGAAGTTAAAATAAAGGACACAAATTTTCGTTTTATTATTTTTTTCTCTCCTCCTACTCATGTCATTAAAGCAAGGGAAATCATTTGATGAGGCATTAACTAAAGTTTTTTCTAGTTTTAAACTTCAGAATTTAACTTTTAATTGTGTAAATATACGCTGCACATGCTTGCTCGATTTTGCATAAAGACGCCCACAGCTGTTATCTATAAAGCCACATAAAAAGGAAAAAAAAAAACTTTCTTTATTTCGTATCAGTTGAGAGACAAATTCGACAGAAAAAGTCTTCCAAACAGACAATATACCTTTTTTTTCACGTAGAAGAGATATATGGTGTCAATTTTTTTTCAAAAGAAAGAAGTGACAGGAATTTTATAGTTTAGAATTATTTTTTCCATTTTTTTTTTAAGTCTCGGTATTGGTTACAAATAAATTCAAGCATGAATAAATCTTGTCAAAAAATCTTAAGAAGGAAAAAAAAAAAAAATCTCTCCTTTTTATCACAATGGACAGCAATTTTTAGGAAATGCAATGCAGCGAAATAAAAACACTTTTTTTGTTTCTTATAGGAAGTGCGATGACAATCGTTTGCTATTTTGACAGGTGTCACGCCTTAGCTAACGATAAATGCATTTTTTTTCCTTAACAGATTGCAGTTAACTTCTTTTCTTTCCCTGCGCAAATACGGCGTTATCATTTTATTTTCTGTTTTCTTAATGATGTACAGTAAAATACCGGAAAGATTTTCTGATTGGATTTTTTTTGCAAACGTCTAGATAAAAAAAAAAACTACTTTATATTTAAATAACCTCTTTTTTCCTTTTAATAGAAAAATTCGCAGAATTTAGAAGTATTCACTGACACAACAATAATTATTCAGTCATTCACTAGCAAAGGAGAAGAAATATCAGTACATTTTTAGTATTTAGGCATGGACTTCTATCTCAAACCGTTTCAATGGGCCGCGGTAGCCTAGTGTTAAGGTTTCGGCTTCTGATTCCGAGGGTTTCAAATTCGGGACCCGATTCCACCGAAAAACCGTCGTGTAAGCGGGTCTGGCGCATGTTAAATCCGTCTGTGCCAAATGTCCTCCCACTGGTGTAGTATGGAAGTTTGGAGAGGGGGCGCCAGCTCAGGTGTCGTCATTGTCATCTGACTGTGGTTCAAAATTATGGGTTCCGTCACAAAATAGCCCTAGTGTTGCTTAAAAACGGGACGTTAACATAACTAAACTAAAACTCAATCAATTTTTACATAACAATAAATACGTAAGCTTGAGGAGAACTTGAACGTTATTCTATAAGCTATTCCCTATTTATATTTTAATTTATTTTTACATTTTATTTTCTACAATTTAATTTTTCTTTTTTTTTCTGCAATATCAAAACCCCAAGAACTGTCTATATATCTTATATATTTCTTCAATATCACAATGTGACTATTTATATTATGTATAGTAATTAGTCATTTATCTCATGTATCATACCAAATGTCAAGGATGTAGAGTCGGTAAATGTATTCTTTTACAAAACTTCAGTTACAGCCACTAATTTTAAATCAATTAGAATTTATAATGTTGACAAAAAGAGACTCTTTATGAAAAAAAAAAAAACATAGTCATACCAGTCAACATAGTCCGACATGTCTATTCTTCTGACGAAAATGCTTAATACTTCAGATAACTTCCTCGATTATTCCAAAAGTTGAATCACGAGGCCATAAAATTTCGCCTCATTGAAGAATTGAAGAACAGCATCAATCAGGAATCGAATTAGAAGATGTTTAAAAGATGAACTGAATTAAAATCGGAACTGTTATAGCTAAAAGCATCTTATATATATCATAACAGATAGTCTTCGGAATTTGGAAGTCATTTATTTTTTTCTTGTCGTGAATTGACAAGTTAACTGAGTAAATTATTTTATTGAATATACTGAATTTAATAGTAATTTCAACAAATAAACAATTAAATCTAGTTATTTATTGAAGTATATGGCAACAAAAATAGTATGGTTGTGTAAAAATAGTAAATTTTGTATATAGGATACGAATTAAGATTAGTAAATGTATTCATTTACTCATAAAAGGAAACAAAGTATAATCTTCGAAAAGTTACTTTACAAGCACAGGGAATAATATTATTTAATTTAACATTTCATTCTGTTCAATGATTCTGTGTAGTTAAGAACAATTCATATATTCAGACGGAATATAGTTTTCAATCCCTCAAAAAGGTACATCTATAAAATGAGAATTTTTTTTTTATATACAGTGCGCACCATAGAAACATATCTCAATCTTTTCACTCTAAAGTCTCTTAGTTTTGAGAGATCCTTTTTTACTTTAGAATTCACTGATTATAGCAAAAATTATTTTAAAAATCTTAGTCAGCATAAATAAATCTATATTTTCTACTTATCTAGTCGATAGCCATTTTCAATCTTACGAAATTTTTGAAATAAATATGCTTACATGAAATAGCCATGATGAAAGTTAGGCACATTAAGCAATAGAGGAACTTCATGCTTTCCCCAGAAAGTTCTAAAAAAAGGCAAAACACAAATAATTGCTGTCGATACTTAAAATAAATTAACAAAGCGACTATCAATGAACCGTATAAATTTTTTTAAAGCCAAAAAAAAAGATATTAGAGGTTTTATATTCAGGAGTTAATTAAAAACTGTTTCGCAATATTTGTACAATTATAAACAATACTAATTTAATATTTTTTTAGAAATTCAAAAATCTAATCTTAAAAAAAACATAATAATACTTTATCTGATAAAACATAAAAGCATTATATACTATTAGTTCGCAATTCATTATTGCAAATTGGCAGTTTTTATAAGCCTAGTTTGAAAAGGAAAAAAATATGAATTAATGTTTTGAATTGTTATTATATCTAGATTTAGCTGTTTAAGTTAGTGTCTGATAATATTCACTGAACACTTGACACTCATAAAGTTGAAACACTTGTTGAGTATTCTTTGACAATACGAAGAGATGCAACATATTGCCGGAAATAAGCATGGTTTTTATAGCTTCATTTGTAATGTATTAAATGAATGTGTTGAATGAATTCAACAGTCATCACATAAAAACAGACCTTAACTGCTTAAAGATACACACACCTGTGTTCAAGATATAGTAAAGAACTGTCACTCTTATGAAATAGAACTGTAGAGCTCCAACATGCGCGAGCACGCACTCACAAGTACGCGAGTGCGCATATACACACACCTTTATTGTTACTGTTCGTTTCAGAATTCTCATATTAGCATTTCTAGACACCGGCACTTCACTAAAAATTGAAGCACAGAAAGAGTGTTAGATACAGTTATTACGATTCCTGCGAATAACTGAATTAACTCAATTGCTAAATGTAAACATCTCATTTCAACTGTCACTTCACCCCTTCCTTCACGAACGCGGTGACCTGGTGGTAAGATCTCGGCTTCGGAACCGGAGGGCTTCAGGTTCGAGGTTCGATTCCACCGAAGAACCGTCGTGTAAGTGGGTCTGGCGGACGTTAAAACCGTCGGGGCCAATCGTCCTCCCGCTGGTGCGTCTTGGAAATTTGAGGAGGAGAATGCCGGCTCAAGTGTCGTCCTCGTTATCTGACAACGATTCAACATTACGAGGTCCTTACCGAAACAGCCTTAGTGTTTCTCTAAAACGGGGCATTAATATAACTAAACTAACTTTCCTGAAGAAAAAAAATTCTACCAATTATGCAAAAGGGGCGCATGTTCAAAAGCGCCGAGGGTTTAGAATCTGGGAATGTTAATAGTAGAGAAAGATTTATCTTCAATATTTTCATGAATAGCATGAATATATACTAATTTCTTGAAAAATAAATTTGCGAGTTTGGCTTCATCAGCCATTTCTGAGCTGGAAAGGAATTTCTACTACTCAGTTTTCGATATCACACAGTACAGAAGAAATATATGCACTAATGATGTCCATCCTCATGTGAAAATATTTTCCTTGAATATAAGATTTCTATCTCAATCATCCTTGATAAATAATCATTGCTTCTTTTTACATATAAACAAAAGTTATTTTTTAATTCAGCGATTTCCTCTTGCAATAATATAAACTATTCTATACGAAAAACATTTTCAATCTTTTCTCATATCTTTAATATCGTAATAGACCATCATTTTAGTAGTGTTCTCATTTGTCAAAAAGAAAAGCCCGAAGAATTTCCTTTTACAGCACAGAAAGGTACTTAAATTGAAAACAATACCGAGGCGCGAAAAATAGTAAATGGGAAAAAAACAAATCAAAGTGGAAGATATATCGAACTATCTCACGATACGTTGAATTACATTACTTCTCAAAACAACCTGCGTCACATACATTTATCCTTAATCTCTGACAAACCAAGCGAAACAATTTCACGGGTTTTTCTTTCACAATAGCAATGAATATCTCGCGAGCCTTCAAACAACACTACTCAAACGAGATGCATTATAGAAACGTTTCGTATGACATTTCTGCACTTGAATATCAAAATAATGCATTCCTTTCCACTATTGTTATTAAAATCTTTTTCTTCGTTCTTGAATTTATAAAACAAGCAACGTTTTTTCTTCTAAAAGAAGAAATTGAAATGGAATATCGTTCTTATTCGAATGTGTTTTCTTATGCGCTTCGGTTTGTTTTCACGGCAGAACGCGGGCGCTTTCTTTCCCTAAAGGGACTCATTTAGGGGCAAACGCGCTTCAACGATGTTTCCCTAACGATGTCTTTTTCTCGCCCCACCTGTTTGCGGTGTGACAGCCAGCTGACAGCGAATTTCGGAAACGAGCTCGGTGCACACATCGAGAAATGATTACATTTCGCAAAAGAAGCAGAAAAAAGGCGGATATTTTTTGAGGGGTATTTTGAAACATTCGGAAGAAATTCTTCTGGGGCATTGTCATGCATTATTTCTATTCCTTTGTTCTGTTGTACAAAAAACACCGAGAATATCTTATTTTAGTTTCGAAATGAAATCAACAATATTTATTCTGATAGTGTAAAGAATGCAGTTTTGCTTATAAAAATAAAGCAATGTAAAAACAGAATTACTTAAAAAGATTCATAGTAAAAAGTCTTTGTTCAAAATGAATAAATTTAATATGTCTTTGAATAATATATTATATTAGGCATATTTGATAATATAAAGAATTCCTTAAAATTTCGAAATTTCTGAATAAAGTATCGATTTTTATAAAACTACCTCTAAATTTAAATAAAGAATTTATATTATGTAAACAATGTAATAACACGGGTTTCTAAAAATTTAATTATTTTTGCTTTGTTTTTAATTCTGTTTATGTTGGAATTTGAAGCTAAGATTTTAAGCATGATAACTTACTTGAGCCAGCAGCACTCTTATTCCAAATTATATCTAACAGTGTGAAGACCGTTTTATTTCTGTTTTATCATGCATAGATTTCGTTGTTTTAGAGCTACTTTAGAAAAAAGAATCTTTGTGTATGCATTTGAAAGTTCCCTTTTATTTCTTATTGTTTGTAAATATTTATTTCATTGTTTGATGCAAAGATTTGGTGAAGACGCTGCTCGTTATGGTATTGCCTTCATTATTTGACCGGCATTGAAAATTTCGAGGTAGATCTGGGTTGGTATCCGATTATATTGTATCATAATCAGTTTGATACTTTTAATCGATTGTACCCTATTCTTTTACCTATTACGTTTTTAACCCCCTCCCCCCCCACCAAATCCAGCAGGTCACCTCAGAGTGTGTTCTTAGCGGCAAGGGGGTGTACCTGGGAGGAATGAGCGAAATACGTCGGATGAGTAATCTCCTGGTAGGGTCACTCAAAGCGTGAAGGCCTTGCTCCATTATGCTCAGCTAAGGCCTGCAGGCAAAACAGCAAAGACAGACTTCTATCCTTGGACATAGTCCAAAGTGCTCCAGTTTTTTTACCAACAGAAGCTGCTCTCTTCCTCCTCCTTATCATTTTGTTGAGAAACGGCGACTGCCTCTTCGCTTACTTATCAAGAACTATACTCAAATGAAAGATGTAAACTCAATTTAATATGGAATATTCCACCTGCGCACCAATGGTACATGGGAACATCCCCTGACATTCTGATGGAGATCAAATGTGACTGTGGCTCCCAGATTGCTTTGGCTAGATTAAAAAGTGGCCACCTTAAATGTATTTCCTTTGAAAGTGGCAGAAAAATCCACCCCACTTGTTAAAAAGATTGTTACCATCCAGCTTCATTAGATCACATTCTGGGTTGCATCGACTTTCTAAGGGAAACTTAACATCCGATCCCCTTATTACTATAGATTTTTTGGTGGTCAACAACCTACTGGAGCTGATCTGACGTATGTCAGATATTTTGGGGATAATCAGCAACAACAACAGCAACGTTTTTACCAGATACAAAGAATAGTCAATACTTCTATTATTTTATTTAATACTTTTATTCTCTGTATGTAAAGGTTCTCGCGTATATGCTGTCTGGTGTCTGATACTAATACGATTCCGAATTATATTTTACTTCTTCGGAAGAAGTATTGATGGCAGTGTGCCAATGGACTTCGTTATGACAGTGATTGACGGGTGGATGAGACGAGGAAAGGTAAGGCTTTGCTGATACAAAAAAAGCAAGAAGAAGATAGATAGAAGAAAGCAAGGTCTGATCTTCTTTACTGATAGAAGATTTTATTTAATTTTTGTTCACCTATTTTATCCCTGACATTTACTTTTACCTTGTTTTTTTGAATACAAAACATTCTCAAACATATTGGTATTCTTTTATAAACAAGTTATCTTTGAATTCGTAGGGTCCATGGGGAACCTGGTGGTAAGGTTTCGACTTCGGAGTCGAAGGGTTTTAGGTTCGAGATCCGATTCCACTGAAGAACCGTCTTGGTGCACGTTCCAGTGCTGGTATGAGTGGAAGTTTCGAGAGGTAGAGGGTCTCGGTTCAGGTGTTGTCCTTATCATCTGACAGCTGTTCAAAACTACGACGTCCAACCCAAAGCCATAGTGTTGCTTTAAAACAGGACGTTAATATAACTAAACAAATAAATTCATGGATCAAACTTTAAGTGTAGGTAAAATGCATATAATGAAGGTTTTTGTAAAATAAAAGGAGTCTGAGATGAAAAGTATAAGCGGAAGTGGGAATTTAGAAGGAATTCAAATATTTGAAAAGGAAGATATTGATGAGTTAATTTTATCATTAAGAATACTTTCAAAATATTTTTTTTTTTTTTTTTTTTTTTTTACATTGTGAAAAATATATTGGTAAGAAAGAGACTTTTAAATGAAAAGTTATTTTTATTGCAGAATTATTATGTGATTATTATCACTGGGGTATTATTTAAACCATTTCGTACATCTTAATTTTTTTAATTTAACGAACATTTTTAAAAATTTTTCTAAATTATATATAGGCATTTAAAACACATTTTTTTCTATATAAAAAAAAAACATGCATTCTAGAATTAAGAGAAGTAGCCGAGCTGCAATAAATCACACAACTATAACTTAAATGAAATAAATCAACTTCAATAAATCTCACAAAGTAATTATTTCAGATTTATAGGAAAACAATATTTAAATCATTGCATAGAAACTATCACAAGCAACAAAAGCAAAAACGTTTTCATTTGATTAAACATTGCTTTTTTATTTATTTCATTGCATAAAAGATGAAACGATTTCTGCTAAAGAAACTAGGAAGAAAATAAGAAATTTCGTTAAGAACGAAAGCAAATTTCCGATTCCGCACGTGAATATTCTTCATTTGTTATTTCAAGACATGCAAATGCGGATGGCTCTGAAAGTTATGTGGATATAAAAGAATGATTTATTGGTTTCGAAATAATACGTGGATATATTTGCAGGAAAATATTTATCAGCGAAAATTGAAAACATATTAGAGAAGGAGATATTGGATTTGGTGAGATATTGAAGGTTGTCATAAACGAAGGAACTAATATGAGAGATCTATTTTAAGGCCGCAAACATTTATAATGCAAAAGAATTTCAAAGCACACTATTTGCTTCTCAAAAATCATTATTTTCTTTTGGTTCTTGCACATATTTCAAAATTATCTTCTTAATAAATTTATATTTTTGAACTTTACAAAGTATAAATATTTTTTTTCAAAATCTGTGATTAGTAAATTAATATAATAATTTTGTGAAATTTCATTTTCCGTATTCAGCTAAAAATGACGCGCTTTCGCCCAATTATTATTAATTAAAATTCTAATCAAAATACAAAAAGAAAAATGATACCGAAATACATATCTTCCCTCTTTCTGAAGTAATTTTGAACCAAAATTGTTAATAGAAGCGTTTGCCTAATTAAACTCCAAGAGAACGATACTCTTCTATTAGAAGTTGAATTTACAGGCAAGGTAATTATCTAAATTGCGAAGAAAATATGCTATTCTCCCAGCATTTTAACGAGATTTTGAAATAATGTAGGTGATCATTCAAATGTATTTGAAAAGCAAATGCAATATGAATGACGTAGAATTTACTTGCAGAATGAATTTATAAATTTTGGAAATATCGCAAAAATATGTTCTTAAAATTGTTTCATTTTTTCCCCCATATATATAACAATCTCTTAATTTAATCTGAATCCTAATTAATTTTATTATTTTAATCTTAAATTACTCCATGTTATTTTATTCGAAAGTCTTCTAATATTTCCTGATCTAGGGATGAAAATCATTAACACACCTACTATATTCTCTAAGATATTCTCTACTATATTTTCTAAAGATACCAAAAATCTCCTTTCCTGAATCGACACTGTCAAGGAAATCCCTAAAAGTTCCTTAATAAAAGCACTAAGGGAAAAATTTCTTGGACTTTCGTTCTTGTTTATTGGACCATCTTTCGTTCCACGTACAAACCATGCTTTTCCATGGAAAAAAAAATGAAGTTAATTTTAAATTTGTGTTTTTATCGCCTACGTAATGAGGAATCATCGGAATCCAAATTTGCCTGGTAGAAAGAAAAATTGTGTTAAAGGTCAGACGATATGTCACTTTCAATAACTGAAATATTCTAAAAATCAAGTATACGGATTCATTTTATTAATAAGATCGGAGTGAATTACAATCCAAATTGACAGTAAGGGTGGGTGGGTGGGTATGAAGCGTATATTTATGCACGGTTGAAAAACCCGGCACTATCCCATGCATTTGAAATGAATTTCTATATTTTTTTAAAAAAATGATCAATCCTCTGTGCATTTAAGCTATATATTTAAGGATTATTTAATTTCATATAATTCCACAGAAAATTATAGACGCGGAGATGCGTATCTCGTCATTGTTGAATGATCCAAGCTCTCTTAACTTTATATATGTTATTGACTAATTGCCATCGATTATGATTTTTATTATCTTTCGAGGGGTTTAGCTTTTATTATTTTGCCTTTGGAATCGTAAAAAAATAAAAATTTAACTCCATTTCGGTTATTAAAAAAACCTCAAAGTGCGTTATGATTATGTTATATATTTCCTCGGACTTCGACTGAATGAAGTATTGTCCTATGTCGAAATGACGTATTTGAAATAAATTTAATATTATATTTCTGATTAAATTTAAATGAAAGGTATATTCCATTCCTCCTTTTTTGAATATAGAGATTTTTTCATACTTTTTGAATATATTATTCTAAGATGGATTAATTTTCTGATTAGCTGTAAAACTGACATATAATCTTGAATAGCAATATTTTGATATCAAACTTAATGAAATTTCTTTAAATATTAAGCCTAAAAGTTTTCCGTTCCTTTTAAAGGCAAACTAACATGGTTTTGATCCAAGGAAAAAAAGTAATATGAACGCTTTTATGAAATCTGTTCCAATATTTTAGTTTAATGCAAACGGTCTGGAGAACAGATAACCTTTAGTCACGATATTCCAAAACTGATGACTCTGAAAGTTTCTCGCACCAATAAATTTAATACGAGTTTTACGAGAATAAATAATACCTTTGATAACTTTATGCAGAATTAAGCGGTAAATTGTTTGCAGGAACAACGAAAATTAATTATTTTAATGACTTGATGCCCAACTCCCAGTAGCATCAATTAAATTTACCATTGGAAAATATACTAAACGCAACCGACTCGATCAGGGAGTCAAGAAATATAGTAAGATATTTTGTATTATTTTAGGTTGATAAATAATAAATATTTTTATAAATCATGAATATGTATTTATTCCTTGAAATACTTCAAAACTTTCCTGATTGAGCGCATCTGAGTTTTTCGTTTGCATTATATCTGATTTATTCGATTACATATTGCATTTTGAAAATAAAATATCCCCCCCTCACTGCACACACACGCGCGCCCGTACACCCACACGCACGCACACACATACACACACACAGATATTGCCCCTGTTTATTCTTTTTTTTTCTTTCTTCTTTGTGTATATAATAATCAGTATGACATGACATCGTATACCTAACAGAAATTATTATAAATTCTTGAGGTAACACGATGTTGAAACTTTATTTACCCCCCTCGAGGTCCAAGGTTTCCCGCCCGAGGGTGCTGTGTCCCCCTCTGAGTTTTGTTTGCCCTACTCAGTCTTGTTGTGTACGTGGTGATGTCATGTTGTATTGCTTTGGCTTCCCTGTAAATATGCTAGCTGTGTGTGAATAAAATGTGGAAAATCCACTAGTTGCCTCCAGTTCTTTTTTGACAGGTAAGAGCTTGTTGAACCATTCTATTGCTAATTGAATTGAAGTCTAAACATTTTGGTGCCGAAACCCGGGAAAAGCTCAATTCGACAGGAGATACCTTTATATGCGAATTAGCTAAAATGGATCTGGAATGTTTAAAAAAAGTTAGAACCCCTGTCAGAAAGGCCGTAACAGAGCATTTTAAACAGCTAGAGCAGGAAATAAACAAAACGAGTGAAAGATCTTTAGATATAATCGAAGAACTGTTAGCGAAATTATTAGACAAAGATGATCAATTAAAGAAACTTGACTCGGAGATTTTAAATTTGTGCAAAGTGCAAGATCTGACTAACGAAGTGGAAAGGCAACAAGAATACAGGATCAAATGATAACTTGGAAAATGCGAGTTGAGAAACTTTTGCGAAAATGTGAAAGCGAAACTATCAATGATAAAAATATTAACAGAAACTCCCAATAATATTCAGTCAAACTTCCGAGATTACAAATACCTCCATTTGATGGAGATATTCTGAAATTGAATGACTTTTATTCTCAATTTGATATAGCCATACATAAAAATTCAAGTCTTAGCGATGTGAAAAAAATTTAATTATTTGAAATCTTATTTAGTTAACGATGCTGAAATGGCTGTTCGTGGTTTGGCTTTAAAAGTAGAAAATTATGATATTGCGATAAATATACTAAAAGAAAGATTCTGTAGAACCGAGATGATTATTGATGCTCATATGTCCCAACTACTAAATTTAAATCCTGTACGAAAAAAACAAACGATGTTAAGACGTTACGCCGATTATATTCTATATGTGAAACGCACATATGAGATTTAGAAAATAATAGTGTTAGTCCAATCAGTTATAGTTCTTTACTCAGCCCATATTGTTAAAATATATCCCTAGGGAATTATCCTTGGAATTTTCACATAAAATGTACTTGAAAAGAAAAAATACTATTTCGGATTCATTAGAATTTTGAAAAATCGGAATTCAATGTCGTGGGTGAAATGAACATTTAATCAAAGAATTTGGTACAGATGCATTCCCAGAATCTAGAGTTGCCATTTATGAAAAACCTAGCCATAAATACGGAAAATTCAATAAGAATAAATTTGAGTTATATAACCGAAATAATCAAACAAGCGCGAATACTCCGCATGCATCTGCTTGTGTAATAGATGTGAAAAAATGTTTATTTTGTGTAAAGCCTAAATCCGACCACGATTCTTCAACTTGCCCTTTGCCGGTTCAGGAAAGAAAGGCACATTTAAGAAGAAATGGGATATGTTTCTTGTGCCTCACGAAAGCAGGACATGTTTACAAAAATGGCACCTGAAAACGGACACGTGGTAAATGTCGCCGTAGACATTCTGGGCTGATTTGCGACACGTCAATACCTTCTGAACCCGCAAGGGGTGAAAGGTCAGAAGTAGAGAAGGAGAAAGTCGTAACTTGTTCGAACATAAATGTCAATGAGGGTGAGGTTCTTTTAGAGACTTGTTCGCCTTTATTGAAGTTGGGAGAAAAGGGGAAAATTGTAAATATTCTGCTAAACAACGCTTCTCAGCGATGCTTTTTGAAAAAGGAAATAGCTGACGAGTTAAAATTGCCTATAATGAGAAGAGAAAAACTGCTAGTTTATACATTTGGTTCGAGGGATCCGATAGATAAAAACATATGAAGTTGTAAAGTTTACCCTTTGCAATTCTCATGACCCTGAAAAAAGTATTGAAATGGAAGCCTTACTTTGCGATGCTATTTCTAGTTCTCCTTTTAAAGTATCATCTAATAAATTAGAAAAGATGCTTGGTAAGAAAAATATACAGCTTTCAAATGCTTGCGAGTCTTTCGGAAACGAATTTTTCCTTTTAATTGGAGCGCTATATTTTTGGGAAATTCATTCAGGCAAAAGGGAAAATTTAACTAAAACATTATTTGTAATGGATGCAATTTTCGGTAAAGTTGTACAAGGACAAATCTCACCAGTAGATTTATGTTTCTTTTTTAAAAATAGAATGCTGTTCAGCGTTAAATGAAAATTTAAAAATGTTTTGTGAATTGGATTCGATGAGAATAATAGATAGGGAAAATATCTGATAGCGACAAGGATTTAATTGCACGCTTTGAAAACAACTTAAAATTCAAAAATGAGAGATATGAAACTAAACTGTTTTGGGATAAAAATCCTGACGAATTACATAATAACTTTGAGATAGCTAATCGCATATTTGAAAAATTATGTATCAGAATGAAAGAAAATAATTGGCTTTTGAATGAATATAAGAATATTATTGCAGATCAATTAAATCTGAATATTGTTGAGGAATGCTGTTTGAAAAATGAAGAAAACGCATACTATATGCCCCATGAAACTTCTAGAGAAAAATTTGATAAGGATAGGAATGATTGATATGAAAAACAAGATAAAGAAAGATGGGAAAAGGGTAGACCTCCACGTCCAGATAGCCGGGATTCAAGAACAAGTAGAGAATCCACTAAAGATGACAGGCACACTATAGACAGAACTGAAATGAGTTCTCAACCAGAACGTGACAAAAAAGGACTTAATTCTAGAGAAGAAAAGAAAGAAGTCTGGTACCTTGGATTGGTGAGAGAATCCATATCCTGTAGAATCTAAAAGACGTGAATGGTATCATCATCCACCACCTGTAACTTCTAAGCAGTTTGAAAGTGTCAGACCCCCCCAAAGAAAAATCTCACACCTTTGAGGCGATCTAATGCTGCTGTTACCTCGTCTTCTACACATGACAAAAAGTTGGAACCTGTTAAAGAAGATGTTTCCAGTAAAAAGACTGAATTCGATTCTAATGTGAAAAAAGAAAAGGATGACAAAAAGGATAAGCATAGAGATGATACATCTTGTTTTGAAGTTGATGAAGGTAAGCTGAATCATTTGAGACAGAAAGATGAAGAGAGTGAAGTATCTGTCAAACTTGCCCTTCGAAGAACTTCAGGCAAAACCGCGAGAAGAAATAGACTTTAATTCTTGAAATGGAAGGTGTGCTTAGTTTAGTCCTTAGACTTATGTGTTTTCTGATTTTCAGGAACCTGTATTCCAGCTCATTTGTTAATGGAAAGAAGAATTAATAGTTTACCTCCTGCTAGGCTTACTATCGATACTAATAGAAAAATGGTAATTAAAAGGTTTAATTATCGTGAAAGGGTAACGCATCATTTTTGGAAAAAATGGCTTAAAGAATATCTTTTAATATTAAGATCTACTCACTGAAAGATAATTTAAAATTGATTATATAGTATTAATTAATGATGATAAACTTATTAGCCATTTTTGGAAATTAGGAAAAGTAGTAGCTGTATTTCTTGGCAGAGATGGTAAAGTTAGATCTTGTCAAGTTAAAACGAATATATCTGCTGTTATACAACCTCGAAATGGATGCATGATTAATTTGAAAAGTATAATTTATTTCATTATGTTTTTTAGGAACCTATAGTGAGATTTGAAATTTAAATGCAAATGTGAAGATATTTATCCTTAACTTGTATTTAACTTTATTATGATAAGTTGATGAGTATGTAAACTATTGTTATGAAATATTGAATTTGTGTCACTGATATTCTGTCTTATATAAATGTTGCATTTATGCCTGATGTGTTAATTTAAAATGTTAAGAATGTTTAAACATTTGAATATTTAGTTAAACTGAAATTTTCATTACATTGCAACATGAGTATTGATTTAAACTATGTGAATTTATAGAAATTTTAATTTATGTTGAAATTAGATATATGAAAAAAAAAAGAAATGTTGCAATGTGGAAGGTTTTTAATTATTTCATTTGAATGAAACCCTGGTCATTCGGGGGGAAGGGGAGTGTGTTGAAACTTTATTTACACCCCTCGAGGTCCAAGGTTTTCCGAACGCGAGCGCTGTGTCCTCCTCTGTGTTTTGTTTGTCCTACTCAGTCTTGTTGTGTACGTGGTGAAGTCATGTTGTATTGCTTTGTCTTTCCTGTAAATATGCTAGCTGTGTGTGAATAAAATGTGGGAAATCCACTAGTTGCCTCCAGTTCCTTTCTGACAGGTAAGAGCTTTTTCAACCATTCTATTGCTAATTGAATTGAATTGAATTATGAAAATGAATTGGTCTAAACACACGATGTAGAATGTAAACGTCCAGTTTATCTACACACTATGAGCAGTATCATTTCATTATCTATCTCGTTGACTCCATGCGAGCATTGAAAGTACGTTTTTTTCTTCTTATAGTGATATATACTATTGGATAGAACTTGTTAACGCCAGCGAAAGACAGAAATGACTATTCGCGACAGTACCATCTACCACCTTAACCTTCCATTCTCACATATATATAGTACTGGGGGAAATCTCCTTATTTCAGTTCCTAAAACAAGTTTTGTCCTGATATTTTAGAATTATTTTAATTAGAATTGATCTAATAAGCTATAATCAAAATAAAATAGTTGAAGTGATTCGGATGAAAAAAAGCTGAAATTGTTCCTTTTTACTTTTAAAGAAATGAATAAAATAAATTCTAGATTGAAACTAGATGCTTTTTTTTTATCTAATGCCAAAAGAAACAAAACTAGTATTAAAATTATGCATGTTTTTGTACGATCGTTAACATGGTAACTTAAAAATGCAGTTGTTATTTAGCATAAAGCTGTTTTCAACAATTTTATATTAGAAAAATATATTCATTCTTATATTCTGAATAAAATAAGCTTGTGTTCCTTATTCATTTCGACGAAGAGCTACATATGATATAAAGTAAATGATACATATTATGCCTTTCTGTTACAAGAAAGGAACAATTTTTCTTTTGGTGTGATTAAATGGATTCTTTCTCTCGCGTATTTTAGCCATTATTAAAAAATAAACTAAAAAATAAACGTTGTTTTCTTTGGATATTAATTCCAAGGAAGAATTTTTACATTTTCTTTTTTAGTAGCATATGCAGTGCACCTTTTAAATTCTTCTACGGAAATCCAAAAATAACAATTCAGTTATTATTTGATGCTCTTCCTAAACTTTTAGTTTTTTAAATTGTTCTAAGCCCGTGTAAAATTATTCTTGCGGAAAAGAGAGGCAAGAAAACTGAGCCTTTTGATTTTACATTTAGGCACATGTTACCAAAAAGAATCGAATGGTGCTTCGGGTCATTACAATATTATCCATGACTGGAACAAAATTCTCTAGCCCATGTAGCAATAATAGGTAAAAAAAAGTGAATACGAAAGGTTTCTAGATTCGTAACAAGTAGTTCAAATGTATAGAAAAATAAAAAAAAACAAAAAACAGGGCGATAAGAGAACGAGTTCTCTTTGCTTAAAATTGTTACTTGAGAACTCGGTTAACACAAGAATGGAAAAACGAAAATTAAATAATGACGTTGCAGCGTAAATCTATTTTATTTTGTTTAGAATGTTACTTGTACAACTAATATCAAAATTAAATCATCACTGTTTTTAAATCTTAAATAGGTATACATTAAATTATGAACATTTCAGTGCAATATTATTAATCCGGCATCCGATGTCTGGATGAAGTTCGCACTATCCTCCATGTTTCGTGTCTTCTGGAAAGGTAATCATCGGTTGCATTTGCAAGTTTGTTTGAAAGCACCTGTGCAAAATCCGCCCCTTGCCTTGACTACGTGCTTGCAGTGAAGGTTACATTCTCCTTGGCAGAAAGGGCACCCGAATCCAGCATCCACAAGTGCGGGATCTTCAAAAAAAGAAGAAATATAATCAAATGGTACCTTGACAAGCATTTCTTGATTAGAGAAAATAATGTAACCATGAGTAAGTTTGATCAATTTCTTTAATGGATTAGGATACTATAGAACTGCTTAAATAAAGGGAAAAGGATTTTGGTTATAAAACTCTCATTAATGTTTTAATGAGAGTTCATTAATGAATCTCATTTCATGTAATTAAGTGATTCTTTAATATATATAAAATACTGAATCATATTATCTAATTGAAATTTGGAATAATCTGTAAAAAATTCATTTTATAAAATGTACATACATACACAGATATTTTTAATATTTGATTTAGCTCACAAGTCCCAAAAAAATATTGTATATAATTTCATTAATCCATTTTATCTATATGCATGTTTCTCACCTCTGCAAATAAAATTATTAAATATATCTACAAGCATTCAAAGCATATTTTTGGCTGTTATTAAAAGAAATTCCTCTTGGCAAACTGGAAGGCAAAGGGAGATTCCTTTACATCTGAGTTAATATCTGGTAACATAAATTGTTGATTAAAGAAACAGTCAAAATCCTTTTTCAGACCCTAAATTCAAAGATATTGCAGTTATCGAAAAACTTTAAACACAAAAGTGGTTTGTCTGAATGAGCGGCTAATTTGGCTACTTGGATTTATTTTTCTATCTTTAATATTAAGAAAAGTTCAACTCCCCACCATTTCAACCCCCTTTGAGCTAGATGGGCGATTTAAGAATTCGTTCGATATTTTTACATTTCTAACAATATATTCCAAGCCATTTAAAATACAAACAAAATACTCTAGTTATCTTATGAACAAGATAACATGGGCAATCGTTATAGGCATTATATATATCTATAATAAACTTTTTAACGAAAGGTGCTTTTGAGTTCTAGGGATCATGATCGGTGAAGAGCTGAAGAAATTTTCCCAAAGTCTTCTGATGAAAATTAATGCAATAGGTAGGTAGTCTTCCTATAGGAATCTACCGAATAAGTCTCTTCAGATTATTAAAGGGAATGTAATTTTTAATTATTTATAAAAATAACTAAAAATAAACTATAATTGCAATACAAATGAACTGTAAATAAAATAAAATGAAAAAATTGAAAAATAATAAAATGAAATGCATTTGAAATTTGTAATGAAAATATAATAAAATGAAACACATTTGAAATTAAATTAATACAAGAATGAATAGTTTGAATGACGATAGTATTTTAATAGATTTAAGTTGTATTTAACTTCTGTTAATTTACATTTTTTTTTTTATTTTATATTTTCTGTTTAGTTTAAATATGTTTTAAGACGGGTAGCAATCACTTCGATTAAAACTGAAGCAACAGATTTCAGGGCAATACACTCTCAAAAATGATCATTCTTAGTCCTGGAAAACTAGCCTTAAGAGCATTGAAACCAATTGATGCTTTCAATATTTAACATAGAAATCGACTCAAAAGAAACTTTGCTGCTTTAAAAAAACAAAAAGTTTAAAAATTGAGTTCTGAAATCAATGATACTTTTTTTTTCAAATAATTAAGTTCAGTAAAGATTTTTCGCATTCATTAAATAGCAATATAATGAATATGCTTTAGAAGAAATGAATCTTTTAAAATCTACGAATTCATATAAATAACTTGTTTTTATGCATGTAAAGTTTGAAATTTAATCAAAAATAACTATTATTTCATGGGAATAAAATTCTCCTTTTCTTGAATATTTGTTTTCATAATAAATGAAAGTCAAAAGTTCAACACTATTTTGCATTATTGATTCCCGTGTAAGAGTGGGAAAAAAAACTAATTAAAAATGCAAAATTGAAAAACTATAAGAAGTTAAAATCAGCATTTGTAACAGATTTGCGAAACCTGGGATGCCAATAAAAATTAATATTGAAAATGGATCAAAGTTACGATACTCTTCTCTTCTACCCCTCAATTGTAAGGCGGTGATGACAAAGATAAAAGACGACGTGGAACTTGTGAATAAATATTAATAAATTGAATTATACATTAAATAAGTAATTAATTTTATGAAGTTTGATACACAACCTTAAAGCATAAAGTTGAGTCAATGATAATGAGAGTATACAAGCGGTATAAAAAGAGAAAAATTAGAAACGAAAAAAAAAGTCGAATTTCGGAAGGAATTTCTGATGTTGCAAAATCGGAATCACTCGTTGTATCACTTATTTTATTTTTTTGCATTTAAAATTATTTTTATAATTGATTTCTCATTCATTTTTTGATACCCTAGAGCAAGTGATTACAGACATATTAACAGTGCAAGCAAGGTTTTAGAAGGCAGAATATGTAGCGAGATACTTTATCTTCAATACGTTGAATATTTCCATAGATGAATTGCAATAGACATTTTTTTTCACTAAAGAGGTATTATGGCCAGCAAGGAAACTTTTATGAAGCAAATTAATAAATATAATTTTCAAGAAAATATTTCTAATATAGGGCTAGTAAAGATTTCCCCACATCACATATTTCGAGTAAGGTTCATATGCATTCAAAATCTTGTCGTGACCCAAAGTTCGGGATCCCTCGGTTCTAAAATTTTTGCATAGTTTATTTTTCAAGATAAAAGCATACTATTTTAATATTTTTAAAATCTAATTATCAGTTAATCTATTAATTTTAATTCGAGATGAGTGGCTTCAGTGAATTTGAAAGTAAAGATCAGAACCTCTCCCCCCACCATCATGTTGAAGTAATTTCTCTAAAAAATTACCTCCTTTATCAATACAAATTTGCTTAAGAATCATGATGTCTTCTTTAATTTAATTAACTGCCTGAATTTAGTTCGATTATAGATTTTTTTGGAATCGGGATATTTAAAAGAAAGCTTCCAGTGACAGAATTTGACATGTTGAACAGTTTATGCGAAGGAGACGACATGGGTCGGAGATATTTCATATCCACTTATCTAATAGGTACTAGGGTTTGCGTATAAGGCACTTGTGAAACAGGCTCCCTAATTTGCAAATACTTGTCTTGAAAGCAAAGTTGTTACCACTAGGCTGTCAGAAACTAACTCAAGTAGTTGACAGGCACTACTGATCAAATCGGTTAAATCATCTATCATGAATTTTAAATATCAAATAAAAATCTTCTTCACTGGCTCATCTTTGAAATCGTCAAATATTTTTTGATTATGGAATCCTCTTCTTATGTATAATATATACACTTAAATCAAATAATATTTCACTTATAATCAAAAGTATAATATTTGCATTTGTTTATAATAAAGTTCTATAAATTCTTAATTTGAAAGTTTTCTTAGATAATTTAAAGCCTAACAATAGCATTAGTATTGACCGAAATCTTTCGGATCATTTAATTTCTGATTATAATAAACGAATTATAAACGTGAAAAACTAATTTCACCTCTCTTTAATGAAAATTGATCCGGAAAAGTTTCTCAACTAAAAGCAATATCGGGCAGGTTCAGATTCCTCACCGAAGCCCGTCTGTAGAACAAATAACCTTTAGTCACGGAATCTTGTCCAAGAATTTTCTTCTTTTAATAAATTTCAGAGCATTTTCTTCTCACGTAAATGCTTAATACTTCAGATAACTTGCTTAACTATTCCAAAAGTTTAATAACGAAGCTATAAAAATTCGCCCCGTTGAAGAATTTGACAAGAACAGCATAGATTTGGAATCATATTAGAGGAGATTTAATTGATGGAATAAATTTCTTCAAGTAGTATTATAGATAAAAGCATCTCTTCAACATAATTATAGATATGTTTCACAAATTCGGATGCTTTTATTTCTTCTTGCCGAGAATTGAAATAATGCATTAACAGAATAAATGATTTCATTGATTATAATTATTTTAATAGTAAAGTTAATGGAATAACACATTAAATCATGTAGTTCATTGAAAAAATAGCCAATATATTGTAAAAATAATAAGCTGGCATACAGGACACTAATTAGATTTACTAAATGCAGATTCATTCATTAATAAAACGGAACGAAGTATAGTCATTAAGAAGTTACTTTACATGCTCAGGAAACAGTACTACTTAATGCAACATTTTATTCTATTCAATTATTCTATGAAGCTTAGAACAACTCATATATTCAGAAAGAATATCGTTTTCAATCCAAAATAAATTATGGCTATAAAATAATTTTTTTTTATTTGTTCAGTGCATGGGCGCGTAAAAACGTGCTTTAATTTTTTCAGTCTTGATTAGCTTAGTTTTGATATCTTTGTTCGCTTCAAATGTCCATGATTATTGCAAAAAGTGTTTAAAAAAAACCAATGTAATAAAAATGAACTATTGCGAAGCCGAATATTTCATGCACCTGTTTATTTTTGAGTTTGTACCAATGATTTAGACCCGAGGAAGAGAGCGGAAAAATAAATCCATTTTTATACCGCCTCCGTCGAGCTGCGAAAATGAGATCAGTGAATAAAATATTTGAGTAAAATTTGGATCCTTTTGTTTTTAAGTTCAAAGATAAATATTTTGCGGTTACTTGAATGTTATTACAAAAGCTTTTTTATTCTTTCTAATTTTTTTAACTATTTCTTCAACAGTCTTCTGTTATTTTTCTATAATGCTGACTTTTATAATAAATTTGTGAAGAAAGATATTTCGCATGTGCCGTATTTGTTTCCATCTAGATGACTGAAATAAAAGCTAACCCCTCCGCTGGTGTGGTGCAAAAGTTTAGAAACGTTTCAGGGATGTCATCTCAGGTGTCGTCTTCGTTATCTGACCAAAGTTGGAAATTAAGAGGTCCATCCCAAAATAGCCCCAGTGTTGCTTGAAAACGGGACTTAATATAACTAAACTAAAAGCTGTTCTTTTTTACGATTTCAGCTGTTCACACTGTGGTTTACTATGTCGATCGAACTTTGAACTTGCAGTGCAGAAATAAGTATCGGTAATGTAATGAAATTCAATACCATTGTATTGAATCTGCCACAGGAAGTCGATGCTATAATCTGAGATATCGTCGTAAATCCCGAAGTTGTAAAACCATATATAGCGATTAAAACGCATTTTATTCAACGATCGGGTGATTCTTCGCTACAAGAGACTCGGAAATTGCTATCAGGAGAGGAATCAGGGAATCAAAAGTTCTGAATAATTATGAATTGTCTTGTAGTTTTAATAATGTTTTATGGGAAAACATTTGCTGCAGCTTCCTGAATAACTGAAAATTTCTGTCTAAACTAATACTTTGGCATCTATTACACCAATTATTTGGAGAAAGCGGCAGAAGTCCCCGATCGAAACCTTGAAATAAACTCTTCATATGTATCCCTGTTAAAAAAAATGCAATATCTGCAAAAAATCGGATTGTTTAGGAAAATGCATGACTGAATAGGCCAATCGATGATTTTACGCTGAAAAACAAGAGGTTAATTTACAGAAAGCACTCTCGTCTACGCAGTTGTGTATCCTTTGTCCCAGAGAATCGGTTTACATTGGTAGTATAGGAAATTTCAAAAGAGAGAGAGAAAAAAAAAGCATTCAGCTGTGTAATTTTCCAGAAGACTCGTCCTATCTATTTCTATAATTATCACAGAAGTGGATTTTCCTTCTTCAATACTTCTCCTGATTTTCGTAACAGAGAATCCTTAGATAATGCTGCACACTAAATATCCTTTGTAAACTTGGTTTACTTGAAGTTCATTCAATTAAACGTATTTAAGGCGAGATTATTTTTCATGATTTACTTAGATATTTTCCTGAAATCATTAAACCTATTGTTAAATGGTAGAATTAATAATAACTGACTGCCTTACAAGATGGATTGAAGTAGCCGAAAAGACTACTGAAATTATGTCTGGCCTTTGTATCTGGTTGAATATCTCGGTTTGGTTGTCCTGTCGTCATAGCAATAGAGCAAAGTAGAAACTGTGAATCTAATCTTTTCAAAGAACATGATAATCCCATTGAAACTAACAGAATTATTTTGGTATGCTTATCTTTGGAAAGGGGATTTCCGGATCAGGTATCGTTCTCTTTACCTTAACGCTGTTCAAAATTACAAGGCCCGTCCCAAAATAGCCCCAGAGTTCCTTTAAAACGAGGCGTTAATATAACTAAACTAAACTAAACTAAACCAAACTAACTATGTTCATCATCTAAAAGCGAATGGACTTACGAAAACGTACATCGCCATCTCAACAACGTATTTAAAGCTCATAAAACTCCAGTTGAATGATATTATACTAATTGTTCTTCTTGATATGTATTCAGCTGTTAAGAAGGGGATACAAGCCACATGAGCAGAACTGGTGTCAGGACAACTCTTAAACATTTTTGACTTTTCTTCGACATCTGGCTTTTTCTCCACGGACGAGATTCCCACAACATGCAATCCAAGATTTGTATCAGTGCTAGATGCTAAAATGAAGTCCTAGCCAACCACTGTCAGCTGTTGGTAATGGAAAAAGTTCAACATTTGTCCCAACTGCATCGAAGAACTTTCACATATGTTTCAGTATCGGTTTAAAATGTTAAATACCCCCTTTCACAATCTTACATGCAGCTCCCCATGAAGCAATCAGCTAAAATGAAAAAGTGTTCACAATTCTCATTAATGGAAAAGAGAAATCTATGCCAATAGATCTTGTCAAACTGTCCTTTTGTTTGAATGATAACAATGGTATTTTTTCTATTACTCAAGAGCTTTAACAACAACCAGATAAAACAGAAACAATTGTCACATTCTAAATGGACAAATTGATAAAAGTATTTCTAAAATTAGATCTAGAAGACGTGTGAGGTTTCCTAAGTTTTTGTAACAATTAAAAAAATTCTTATTATGATATGATTTTTTTCTCTCTTGCCTGTATAACATTTAGAGAAGCTTTGCATTTAATCTTCTAGAACGATATTAATTTAAAAATCGTGTATTAATGTTTCTTATTTTCAGTTAACTATACTAACTTTCTGATATTAACTGTGTTATTCATTTTTGTATATATTTTCATGTATTATAGTTCCATGAATTTTTAAATGATAATACTGAGGTGTTCGCCTACTTTCAGCACAAATGAAACTATATTTTCTAAGTATCTATTCGATAGACATTATCAGCCAAATATTTCGAACTAAATTATACTTACACGAAAGAGCCATGATGAAAGTCACGCACATCAAAAAATAGATAAACTTCATCTTTCCTTGAGAAAGTTCTAAAAGAAGGCAAAACGAAAATAATTGATGTCGATATTTAAATTTTAAAAAGCAAATTAACAGAACTATGTATATCAATGAACGGTATTACAATTTTTTATGGTTAAAATTAAGCAAAACAGGAGATATTTTATAAGGAAATAATTAAGCATTTCATTTTACCATATTGTTTTAATCCTGAACAATATTAAATATACCTTCAACAATTCAAAAATCTAATCGTAAAAAAATATATAATACTACTTACCTAAAAGCATATAAAAGAATGGAATGCTATATGTATTAGTTAGCAAGTATTTATAAGGCTAGTTTAAAAAGAAAAAAAAATAGATTAAATGTGTTGAATCGTTAGTACTTCCTGTCTGAGCTTTTTAAGTAGCCACCTGTTTATTGAGCACTTAATAATCATAAAGTAACACTTGTTGAGCGCTCTTTCACAGTACAAAAAGATGTGATAAGTTGTCGAGAAGAAACATAATTTTTATTTTTTTGCAACATAGTAAATGAATGGGATCAATGGGCTAAATGATTTCCTTTATTTCAACAGTCATCAAATGAAAAGAAACTTTAACAGGTTGAAAGCAAACGCATCTGGATTCCACATGCAAAGAAGAAGTAATGTTCTTACGAAGTAAAAAGGTAATTATAGGATGTCCATTGTATTAAGGTGTTTTGTTCTGAAGCAAGTTTAGAATTGGAAGAAATCGAAGTAAAAAGGATATTGTAAAATTTTTCAAGAATTTGAGAATTTTTGAAATAACTCAGATGGTTGTAAAAATGTTAAATATTTATTGATTTATCGAAAGTAATCTTATGAGTATATAATGTGCGAATCTTATGTGAGTATAATCCAAAAGATGATAGCAAGGGAGAAAACCAAAAATTGAGTCAATTAATTTAATTTTTTCGGACATTGTTTTGATATGCTGTAGGAAAAAGCAACAGATGCTTTTCCATTTAATTAAATTATAAACCAATTTTAAAGCAACACAGGTGACTTGGTGGTAAGGTTTCGGGTTCGAATTCTGATTCCCCTGAAGACCGTCGTGTAAGCGGTCTGGTGCACGTGAAATCCGTCGGGGCCAAACATCCTTCTGCTAGTGTGGCATGGAAGTTTGGAGAAAGAGAACCAGATCAGGTGTTGTCCTCGTCATGTGAAATCGACTCAAAATGACTTGGTCCGTCTCAAAATATCCCTAGTGTTGCTTTAAAACGGGACGTTAATGTACCTAAACTAAACGAAGCAACACAGAGGTTATTTTAATGGAAGTTCAGCATTTTGAACAGTGATCAAATACAGAAGCGTTTGCCTGCAGTATATTTTTGAATTCCAATCATGATAATTTTAGTGTACAACAGGTCCACAAGCAAGTTATCTCTATTGGTAGAATCGGAATCTCGAACCTAGACTTTTCTTTTCAACAAATTCAGACCATACCACCACAGCCTCCAGCTCAATATTTGGAACATGACAGAATTACCAATAAGATTTGTATCAGCTTTAAATCTGACTTCAGTAGTTATAGTAAAGAAAACGGTCTTCAGTTGTCGTAACGTTGCTATGGTTTATTCGTTGAAATCACTTACGACGCCTTTTAACTGTAATGTCCGGCGTTAAAATGCGTATTCATAGATTACGACATAAAAAATAATGATCAAATAAGAAGTTGTAGAGAGACATCTATTTGCTCCAAAAATGCACCCAAGTCCAATGTCTACAAATCTTAGCATTCAAATGCTAAGTAGATGACTTTATTTGACAGACTGAATTTTTTAAAAGAAATGTTTTAATTATAGAATTAATAAAACGGCCAATAAATAAGCAGACACCCAATAATGAATATGAAACACAAAGAAATGGCTGAAAAAAAAATTCAGAGAATGAAGATATCAAAATCTTAGCGCGCTAAGTTAATGATATTTTAAACCAATAACGAAGCAAACAAATCTTTAATACATATTAATATTTCGTACATCTAAATCATCAAATTGAAAAACAAAAAACTAGAAACTGTTGATGTTTATAGTATTTTTCTTCATATGTGTTTCAAATATTGGATGGATTATATATACTCAAACTGTGTAGTTGAGCCAGCTAACTACATAATGTCCTTTAGAAATTTCCCTTTCATCGTACTACTTTTTTCGTACAGTACCCAAGAATTTATCGCAGAACAGAAACAACAATAATGCAAAGGTACAAAAGATATTTTTAAACAAAGAATAAATAGGTAAGTAGATTTCATAAAACCTGGAATGCCTTAAGTAACAAAATTGATACCCACAAAAATAATGAGATTTTCTTCAAGCAAAACAGGCCCTTACTAAAAATAATTATATTATAGTAAAAATAAGATACTCGCCAACTTCAAAAGTTATTACTTATTCTCGCCAACTTATTTTTCGGAAAAATAAAATGCGTCAAAAATTTATTCCGCTGATTTTTTTTTTTAAATATGTCACTCGTTCAATACGGAGAGAAAATAAAATGTCATATTATTTGAACAATTTTGACAGCTGGTGTTTATATTTTTTACTTTTGTTCAAAAGAACATTATGCAATGGTAACATACTTACAGCCAAATATCAAAAACGAAACAATTGCAAGTGTACAGTGAAATTTAAAAACCCGGTTTCAAATTTGAAACTTAGGGCATTAAAATGTTGATCATTTTTAATGATGCAAAATAATAAATATCCCCGTTGTTGTTTTTTTTGAATATGAGAGCTTTCTATGGGAAAACATTAGTGGATAGAATAGAGGAGAATGTTATTTAAAAATTGTCTTATGCCCATTGTTACAAATATCATTTATTTGTTATTACTGTAGAATTATTATCATTATCATTGTAATTCTCTTCAAATAAAACTCATTTCTTTCTGGAGAACACCATTTTATTTTCGAACACATTTTTGTGCCTCTTCAAGTAGACTGTTACAGATTAGGGCACCACTCACAATTGGATGCCACGTCTAAGTTACAGAATTGCTCTTACACACTCTACGTTCAGATACAAAATCATATATTTATTATTCTCGTAAAAAGATTTTTATTTTTATCTTGCGAAGAGCAGAACTTTTTAATTACAAATTTTGATTATTAATTTATTATAAAGTCATGAAATTTTGCAAGTTCTGGTAATCTATTCATGCCATACTTAAATGTATACTAAATACCTGAGAAATGAAATGACCGAAAAGAGAATTTAGTAATGAGGCTCCATCAGCCATTGATGAGCTCAAATAGAGTCTTTAAAACTCAATTATTAATAATATATAATATAGAGAAAATATATATTAATATATACAGATGACTTTAAATCTTTATATGAAAATATTTTCTTTAATCATAGAATTTGAATTTTACTGAATTCTCTATAACAATGAATCATTGTTGACTTTTACATCAGAAATAGTTATTTTTAAAAATAAATTTTAAGATACTAATTTCATCCGAATTATTTTCTTGCAGAGACATTAAAATTCCAATATGAAATAAATATCAATCTTTCTTATATATAATTTCGTAGTCGATCATCCTTTTTAGCGCCGATATTTTTCAAAATGAAAACACTACAGGGTTCCATTTACAATTGAAAACAACACAGATGTAAAATACTCTGAAAACAATACAGAGATATGAAAAATAGTAAACGGGAAAAAACAAATCAAAGTGGAAGATATATCGAACTATCTCACGATACGTTGAATTACATTACTTCTCAAAACAACCTGCGTCACATACATTTATCCTTAATCTCTGACAAACCAAGCGAAACAATTTCACGGGTTTTTCTTTCACAATAGCAATGAATATCTCGCGAGCCTTCAAACAACACTACTCAAACGAGATGCATTATAGAAACGTTTCGTATGACATTTCTGCACTTTAATATCAAAATAATGCATTCCTTTCCACTATTGTTATTAAAATCTTTTTCTTCGTTCTTGAATTTATAAAACAAGCAACGTTTTTTCTTCTAAAAGAAGAAATTGAAATGGAATATCGTTCTTATTCGAATGTGTTTTCTTATGCGCTTCGGTTTGTTTTCATGGCAGAACGCAGACACTTTCTTTCCCAAAAGGGACTCATTTAGAGGCAAACGCGCCTGAACGATGTTTCCCTAACGATGTCTTTTTCTCGCCCCACCTGTTTGCGGTGTGACATCCAGCTGACAGCGAATTTCGGAAACGAGCTCGGTGCACACATCGAGAAATGATTACATTTCGAAAAAGAAGCAAGAAAATGCAGATATATTTTGAGGGACATTTTCAAGCATTGAAAAGAAATCCTTCTGGGGCATTGTCACGCATCATTTTGGTTCCTTCGTTCAATTGTTGAAATAAAAACATAGTTATCTTATTTTAGTTACAAATTGAGTACAACAACATTTATTCTGATAGTGGGAAAGAATACGTATAAATAAAGCATAGTAAATGGAATATTTCCAAAATTTTAAAATGTCTAAATATAGAATCAACTTTTATGAAATAATTCCCAAATTAAAAAATAAATTAGGTATAATAATTAAACAATGTAATAACATATATTTCTGAAAATTTTACTTTTGTTTTGTTTGATTTTAAGCTACATTGACGTCGCCTTCTGAAGCTACACGAGATCTAGTTTGGAAAATCAATTGTAAGCGTACTTAAATAACGAAGATGACGGATGTTTCATCTATTCAACGGCTGGAGGTCGTTTTTAATTCTTTATTTACAAATATAGTTTTTTGTCTTTTTTTTAAGCAAGAAACTTGTGTGCATGTATCTGATAGTTCCTGTTCATTTACCATTTGTTAAAATTATTTGGCTTTTGTTTAAAATATGATTTTTAATAGTTCATATAATTACTCTTGCATTTATTTACATTTATTGCACTTTACGGCTTTGTAATTTTCTTTCTAAAACTGAAAAAAAATTTATTGGAAAGTTTCTTTTTCTCGTTTTGCAGAATTTTCCTGTACCTGGCAATGATAGAAAAAA
The DNA here is from genome assembly GCF_947563725.1 of Argiope bruennichi. Taxonomy (NCBI): domain Eukaryota; kingdom Metazoa; phylum Arthropoda; class Arachnida; order Araneae; family Araneidae; genus Argiope; species Argiope bruennichi. The sequence continues at coordinate 118,064,080 of NC_079159.1, forward strand.
AATTCTCGAATATAGCAACTTTGTAATTTCCAAAATGTCAGAGTTTTCTCTGAATTCGACGTCAGATCTAGAGAATTCGGCAGTTTTGGTAATTACAAAAAACAACTAACTGAGAGGCAAAAAATTTATTTAGATTTACTTCTAAAAAGAATCCAAATTCACTGAAAACTGAAAAAAAAATCTTTGTATATCTGATAAAAAATGAACTCAACTTACCAGAGAAACTTGGAAATGAAAAATAATACAGTGATTTCCGAGAAACTGCTGATATTTCAAATTAGTTCATGCAAATTAATTAAACGAAGTTGAACTTTCTATGTATATACATTATTCCAAACATGAAGAATGGCAAATATTTTTTTCTTCTTCTCCTTAATTTATCTACAACTCTCACTTTTGATCTTCTTTCGCGAATACAAAATATTCTCAAACTTGTTCTTTATTTTATATAACTTTGTAATGAAAACTGCAAGGTCTCTTTCTGCAGTAGAATTATATTACGTTCCGCATACTCACAAAAAATGATCTAATGCATAATATATCAAGTTATAAATAAAAAAATCAGATTAATTTTTTGTTTCTATCTTTAAGTCACAGCTCTATTCTTCTCTTAATAGTTCTGAATAAAAATGAAGAATTTTTTCATTACTAGTCATGAAATATTGAACGAAATTGAAATTTCTAAAATTTTGATAAAATAAGTGGATTTTAAGCAGTCAGTTTTATTTCTCCAAAACAGTTTTATTTGTAGCACTTTATCTCTTAACATAGTCATATTATTTTGCAATTTATTAAAAATGAATCATGTTTTAATTCCTGAATTATAAACTAAAAGGCAGCAATGATCATTCATTGAGATAATTAACTGTACAAAAATATCTGAAACATGTGGAACTATTTGCCTTTTCTTATGTAACAGCTAAACTCTCTGACATATATTCATTATGTGATATAATCTGTTACATTTCTATACTTATAAAGTGCTAGCGTACGTGGCACAATAATCGTTCTTATTCTTGATTGTCTGAAGTTAAGTTTAGAAAAATCATTATCGGAATGTTTCGAACTGCTTCAGTTGCGCTTGTTTCAAAGTTTCGCAAACGGCAAATTGTTATTGCAAATGCTTTAGTGGAATCCAGCATTCCATTAAGTCAGAGAAAATATTTCTAACATTAATCGTTTAGACAAAATTATTTACTAAAAATTTCGTTTCGTCAAATCAAAAATATTTCAGGAAATATCTGCGCTAATTATTCATATCTAATATAAAAAATTAGCATGATAATTATGAATCTTCAGCGATGTAACATTAAATGTAATTTAATGTCAATGCAAAAATACTTCATCGGATAATGTTTCAATTTAATACATAATTTTTTTCACGTTAATAAAGAATAAATAATTATTTAAATAGAATACTTTTTGAATTTTTTTAAATATAAATTCTGAAAAATTTTAAAATACAATTCTTTTTTTTAGAACTCAAATTCAATTTTTTTTTGTTGTTACATATAAACTCTTCATGCCTTTATTTTGAAATTTAAATAAAACCATGTATTAAAGAGTTAATCTGTAGTTTTACAGCTATAATATGTGCAACAATAATAGCAGTTAGAATAATAGCTGATGCTTATTTTTCATCCGGGTCTCTTTTATGAGAATGGGAAGAGATTTCAGCTGAACAGAAACGATATAGGATGCAGATAATTGCCGTTTCCCCACTTTAACTTTAAAGTCTTTTTTTATTGTAAAACTTTGAGAAACATTTTGAAACATTTTGCTTTGATGTTAACAAAAATATAATGGAGGAAATCTTTGCAGAAGACAAATGTGTTTTTGAGTTTTTATTCTCTGCCTCATTCCTCTGTTACTATCATCGAGTAAAAGTTTTCTACTATTGCATCACCAGATATTCCACATCATAACGCTCAGGACGAAAATTATTAAGAGATTTGTGCTTCAGATAAACACACGTTAAGAAAATCCTCTAAAATATCAAGCAGTTCGGCATCTTTTATTGATATTGTTATTGACGAAACAAAATATTTTTCCGGTTTGAACATTTCGCTCCAACAAACACAGAAGAGGATCTTATTGGAATAGTTACGAAATCATCTTTTCTGAAAATGGTACTGGGGAAAAAACTAAGTAAAGGATAATAATAACTAAAAAAAAACCAAACAAATCACCTCATAATAAAAGACCTTATGAAGGAAAAAAAAAAAGGTTTTTTTTGAAGTTCTTCTCGACCACAAGCTTAAGCCGAAGAGCCTCGGGTAATCTGAAATAATACTTTATCAAACATTTAATGTCCAAGAGAAAAAAAATAATCAAAGAATAAAAATGGGGAACGTCCGAAGGAAAAAGATAGATATATGAAAGCTAAAGTGGATCTACTTTTTTTTTTCGTCTTTACGGTAGATATAAGTTCTGCCTTTTCATATTTTTATCCACCGGCGGTTATTTGAGACCGAGGAATCTCAAATTAAATTGAATAGAATAACATAAGGAAAAATCAGCTGAACGCTTTTCAAAGAATTTCTGTATTTGCAGAAATGATTTTGAGACAAGAAAAATCAAAAGAAAAAATTGATAGTGCCCAGAAATGTGTCTAAAAATTGTCCTGTTCTTCAGCCCTAACAATTGTTTTTTAGACCTTTGTTTTCAGGTAGACATACTTGGAATAAAATGGCCGACAGTTAGACCATCGATATTGGAAATAGTATTTTAAAGTTCATATTTATTGTAATACTATGGTGTCCAGCTAGTGTACTCAGAAAATAGGTAATTTCTACTTTCAATTAAATCTATTTTAAATAACTTAATGTTCATGGCACCTTCAAGATGATATTTTTAAGCATCAACATATGACAGACATCAAATCCGTGTCATTTTAATAGCCTGATATATATATTCTTTTTAAAGGCTATATTTATGTTCGTAGTGCTTATTTTTCAGAAAACAACTAAAATAATGGTAATAATTGTAAAACAAAAAACGTTTTGCAATTATTTCCATTCTTACTCAAAGGTACTATTCAGCATTTTTTTTTTTACTTTTTTTTCTGAAACAAACAATGAAACATAATATGCAGTACAAGATGTCCCATGTTAATAAATTCAAGATACCATGTGAAATCACAAGATGGCACAGTTACGCCAAGAATGTATGCGTGTGAAATGCTCAGAACGTAGCTTGAAATGCTATTTTGAAGTTCCAGTAAAATTCTTAGATTGTCATGGCTTACAAAAAAAAATTCAAATGACAGCTGAAAATCGCATGGATTCATTGAACTTTTTCGAATCTCCTTCAAAGTCCAACATTTTCGTAGAACCGTTGCTGAAGAATGACTCTTTCAATAAAAGAACCGAAATCGAAGTACTTTGAGATAATCTCGGTGGGGAAGTCGTAAATTCTAATAACATAGCTAAAACTCTAACTCTGATGAAATTAGATTGTTTTGAAGTAAATTTTTGTCTGTCTTTGTTGAGTTCTGAAGACAAAATAGTAAAATAACCAGGAATGTTTTTCAGTTTTATAACAATTACTGAGCAATGTCAAACACATTTACATGCTTCCTACAGGTTTTCTGGTTAGAACACATTCTAGAGATGTAATGTGTAAATCATTTTTTCCTGCCAAAACAAAATCCATCCCCTCATGCATATCCCCATACAGTTTCGCGAAATTTTGAGTGCTCGTTTCGTCTGTACGCCAATTTGAACCTGCATTTGTATTTTCAATTTCACAATACACGCATATTGGTGCCATCAAAAACTAAACAGGAATAAATCTTAACCCTTAAATAAATGATTATTTGTTTTGAATTAAAAAAAATGTTTATTATAGGAAAATAGTCATAGGTTACATAAAGAATAAATTTAAAAAATCCAGATAGTAATATGATATATTTATTTTGAAAAAATTTATATGCAGACTTTTGGCAACATACAGTATTTCCCCAAAATCTAGCTAATATATAATGTAATTTTCAAATACAGCATCAAACGTTGATAGCTTGCCTGACAAAAGATGAGAAGTAATTTTTTAACTATTAGATCACTCCTTTATTGGGAACTCGACAATAGAAACTATCTCTTCAAGTAACAAACTGAACTTCATTACCCACCACATTCAAATGTAAAAAAACGATATGACTTATCCACAAAAAGTACTGTCAACATTTTTCTTTCACACGTGATTTATAGTCTATGGCTATCAACGTGCTTTCGGAAACGGACGCATTTAAGTTTTTGAATAAAATGAAGTGGAACTGGATGTAGAGAATCGGCAACAATATTTTTTAAGGGTTAATTTTTGAAATTTTTTCAGTCTAAGAATTTCGTATAATCTCCATAAATAAAATAATAAAATGAATTACAATAAAACCGATCAACATATCAGCACTGCAAAGACATTTTATGAAGCTATTTGGAAATCAGTCATCAAATATTAATTTTCACGGGACCGTATTTGTGGGAAATCACCAAAGTGCCATCAACTGGATTCCACTTCTTTAATGCAGCCATTTAGTTTAACAAAAGGCTTGGTTTCGTTTTTCAAAGATAGCCTCCACTACTTTGATGCATCAGCGTGATTAAATGATCGGCTAGTAAGTAGCTGAATGGAATATTAAATTCGAGCTTAAATAGCCTTTGAGAGCGAAATTAAATCCGTGGGCATATGGTTCTGTGGTAAATCACGACGTTCTCGTCTGTATGAACTTATTCTTCTCAAAGCCTTTTAATAACCGTCTAGAAATGGCTTTCGCGTCCGGCATTATGGCTCAGCTAATGGGAGACCCGAAATGGGGAATAAATCGCAAGCATCGTGTTCCATGATCGCAAACTTTGATTTATGGAGGTATCTGTTGAATTTCCATTTGCTAATTTCGTTAAAATTGAAACAGAATTAATACTACAGAAAAACCCCAATAAACCTATGTAATAATTGCTAGATATTTTTTAAAAAATTAAACCTCAATATATATATATATATATATATATATATATATATATATATATATATATATATATATATATATAATATATCACTCAATAGATGGCGCTGGGTGACAACCTCTGTTTACATAATTTACCGTTAACTTTCAAAAACAGGAAATCACAATCGATTGTTTAAAGTTTCGTTCACTGTTGGATGGTATGTCTTGGCCTTTTCGTTTTTAATTTTAATTTTAATTTTAATGCTGTTTTTGTTTTTATTGTTATTGTTTTTATTGTATTTTTACTTTGTGGTTTTTTTCTAATTTGTTATTTTGTATTTCCTTTCTGTTAAAATGGTATATCTCTTGAGCATAATTTCGGGGGATTTTCGGGTCACGAGGAATCATTATTAGACTTAATGTCTGTATGTCCTCACAGAAAAAATCCCTTTATTTGAATCCCTGCCTGAGGGTGACCCTTGAAAAAGTCTTCAGGCCGGATTCTTTTTTAATATTTTTTAATAATTTTTTTGGTTTAATTTTTATTTGTTTTTTGTTTTTCCTATTAACTTGATTCTAATACTTTTGTATATATATATATATATATATACCGGGTGTCCCATAAATTTGTAAATACTTGAAAAATTCATAAAAATTGAAGGAATGAGTATATTTTAATGCAGTTTGCGAAACTGTTATTCTCATGAAGGGGAATTTTTTTTCATACAAAAAAAAAGTTCAAAAATTTGTCGATAGAGGGCGCTAAACACAAGCAAAACATACAATTCTACGGGAAAAATACTTTTATTTGCATTCAAGCAATTTTTTACATGCGTATCACACCAGTACTACAGTACTTGTTCTATGTGTCCGCCATCACCACAAATAACAGTTTGGAAGCGGGAGATAACACTGGTAACTGCATCATACAGTATATCCGGATGAATGCATTAGATTTCGTGGCGAATGGCTTTCTTTAGCTGCACTAACGAAGTTGGCCTATGGCGGTACACCCGAGACTTAAGGTAACCCCATAGCCAAAAATCAAGGAGTGTTAAATCTGGTGAGCGTGGGGGTCATTCATGTGTAAAGTGACGGCTGATTATCCGTTCTTCAGTAAAAGTTCTTCTCAAAAATACCTTCACTTCGGTGTCGATGTGAGGAGGTGCCCCGTCTTGCATGAATGACACTGTGTCAAGGACAGCGTGTTCCAATAAGGACGGTATCACTTCCTTCTGTAACATTTCCAAGTAACTTGTTCCATTAACAGAACATGTCTTCCATCCTGCTTTTTTACAGGGCTTTTCAAGAAAAAAAAAAGGGCCTAAAATAATGGATGCAGTGAAACCACACCAAACAGTAACCCGTGGTAAATGCTGGGGCTTCTCAGTGTAAGCATGTGGATTCTCCTGTGCCCATATTCTACAGTTATGGGTATTAACTGCTCCATGCAAAGCAAAATGAGCCTCATCTGTCCACAATATTTTCAGCAGTCATCGCGGATCATCTTCAATTTTCGCCAAAGCCCAATTTGAGAATTCCAATCATTTGGTAAGAGCTGATGTAGCGATTGCAATTTGTATGGGTACAATTGCAATACACCATAAAGGATACAGTACACCGAAGTCTTTGGTATACCAGTTATTCGTGCCACTTCTCGTGCGCTACTGACTGCACTTGTAGACTGTTTCCTTTGCGTGTCCATTTGCGAAGAGACATCGTGGGTACGGACTGTTGTTAAACGAGGTGCACCACTGCGTGCCCGAAGGCACAAACTTCCAGTTTCTTCGAAACGGCGTATTAGGGAAACAAGTCCAGCAGGAGTGTTCGGACCTGAACCTTTCTTCAATCTTTTCTGGGTCCTAAACTTTCGTAAGGCTTCAGCGGCCCATTCGTTGCTGACATAAAACAACTTTACTAATAGTGCTTTATCCACCAATGTCAACATCTTAATACAAACCTTATGCAAACCTTTAGAAATGATGTGTCAATCGCTCACTCTGCCTTTCATAAGACTAATTTGCATATTTCCCCTGATTTGCTTGTGTGCAGCGCCCTCTATTGACAAATTTTTGAATTATTTTTTTTTCTGTATCAAAAAAAAAAATCCCCCTTCATGAGAATAATAGTTTCTCAAACCGCATTCAAATATATCCAGTCCTTCAATTTTTATGAATTTTTAAAGTATTTACAAATTTATGGGACACCCGGTATATAATATATTAAACGCTAATGTACATGAAAAGGAAATCATTATTAGTCATTGTCAAATGGCAACAATCAAATATGAACACATCACATTGCTATAAGAACATTTCAGACAGTTTAATAGAACATTTTTGCAGATTCATTCAATGCTTTTCTAATAATGAAGCTTCAAAATATTATTACAAATGCTCTTGATAAGGTTCACAAAAAATTATTCATTCAGAAACAAAAAAAAAAAAAAAAACAAAAAAAAAAAAAAAACGTGAAAAATAATTAAAAACCCGACGGCAGTGGTGTCCTCAAAAGTTTCTCGTATATGCTCTTATAAAGACGTTATCTCAGAGAATGCCTTAGATTGCATTATTATGAAATGCTAACCTTTGGTGAGAATTTAGTATTTATACTGAATTTATCGTGTTCTTGGAGAGTTTTCTTGCGATTAATCCCTCACATGCGGTTAATAGTATCTGAAAATGAAGGTTTTATTTTAGACGCGTTTTCCCCAACCGTTTGGAAAAAAAATTAACACAAAGTACTTCACTTGTAGTCTCAAAATCCCACGTAAATTTTTATATATTTAAAATAGTGCGTTTTTGAGTTATCATGTTTCTAAAAATACAGACCGACAGATGATCCATTCCTTCTTGGATTTTGCTCCAAATTTGATAAGTGTCTACACTAAAAATGTTAAATCTGTGTGCCGAATTTTGTCATTATATCTATCTTGATGTCGTAGTTATCGTATTACTTTGTATTCGCACTGCCGGACAGACAAAATTCCTCAAAACAGATTTTGCTCATAATTTGATTAAAAATTTACAAATTTGGTATAAAGCGTTTTTTAATTACCAGATAGATAGAGCGACAGACGGCTTTTTTCCACAAATGTGTTTTTCGAGATCAAAGAGGTCTGAAACAAGGAGATTCGTCAAAATAGTGAGGATTACAATATTTTCTCTTTATTACGTATACGAGAAAGTAAAAAAAAAGCATCAAAGAAACTTCAATCGAGAGTGAATATAACCTCAATTATTGCCATATGGGAAATCGCAATGGCTTATTTATGTAAATTGATGACCGTATCTTCCCTAACTATAATCTCATAAAAATCTTTATTTTTAATAAATTTCTCATCTTTATTTTTAATAATTTTTTTAATGTAATGTACAGTTTGCAGCAATTAATTCTTGATGTTATGAAATTCAAACTTATCCATCAAAACATTAAATATCATTTTTTTTGCCAATATTAAAATTAAGATTTAAAAAAATCTTTGTAAATTAATTCTGAAGGAGAATTTTCACATAGTTTTATATTTCGTAGTACATACAATTTTTATTTTGTGAAGTCATGAATTTATTAGACTTATTCAGATAGATTTTGGTTGTATCAAGTTACAAAGGGAAATTTATACATTTCATGCCTCTCACAATGGGGCACCACGTAAATGAGGATGAGAAGATTCCAGTATGGTGGTTGGTTCTCACTATTCTGGTGGGTATAGAAAAAAGTGGGGGTCTGCTGCCTCCCGTCGATGACAAGACTTACTTCCCAAGAAAAAGGGTTGCATCATGGCCGGTGATGCCCTTAGGACTCAACCACAGTTCCCTCCAGTGTTGCTGTTGTAGCAGTCCGGTCATTCAGATTTTTCTGTGTGCCTTTGGGCGGGTCTTAGTAGCCGGTTATTGATTATACATTATATGTTGATATTCAATAACCTAAAAAAATCAAGAATTGGTTGAACAAGATGATCGCCAAAGGAGTTTAGTATAATTAATTTTTCGTACAAAAAATATACAAAAAAGCAATGTTATTATCAAAAATTCTATTTTGTGATTTGAATTAATTTACCGATCTCAGATCATAACATCCAATGATCAAAAGGAGCCACGGTGGCCTGGTAGTAAGATCTCGACTTCTGAACAAGAGGGCTTCAGGTTGGAGACCCGATTCCGTTGAAGAACCATCGTGAAAGCGCGTCTGGTGCACGTTAAATCCGTCGGGGCAAAATATCCTCCCGCTGGAGTAAAATGGAAGTTTGGAAAAGGGGATGCAAACTCAGGTGTCGACCTCGTCGTTTGACTGCACTTGAAAATTACGAGGTTCGTCCCAAAATAGCCCTAGTGTTGCTTTAAAACGGGACATTAATATAACCAAACCAAACCAGGTTTTTCACTTAGACATATTTCGTAGTATATACAATTTTTTATTTGCTAAATCATGAATCTGTTTGACTTATTCAAATAGATTCATGTTTTCTGTTGTATCAAGTAGCAAAGTGAAATTTGTTAAATATGTATATGCATTCCATGTCGATATTTAACAACCTAAGAAAATCAATGATCTGGGTTAACAAGCTAAGCAATGGCGGCTAGTATAATTAATTTTTCGTACCCAAAGTATACAAAAAAGTACTGATATTATCAAAAATTTGATTCAGTGATTTGAATTAATTTACAGATATCAGATTATCGCATTCCATGATCGCAGATCTTTCGGGAAGTGGAGTATTTTGTTGAATTTCCATCTCACATTTCTTTAGAACTAAAATGATCTTTATATTATAAAAGAAACTAAAAAAAATAACGCAATGATGCGTTATAATTCTTAAATAAAACCTCATTAGATAAATTTTTTTTCAAATATACAATATTTAAAAAAGTCCACTGTTAATGCCAAAATTCAAATTCCTTAATTTGAATTGATCTACTCATCTGAGATCTTCTGAAAAACTATTTTTCTAATTTTCTGTCTATAACATTACAATCGCATAAAAAAAAATACAGTAGTGAAATTTATTCTGTATATTTATAGTAAAAATTATAGATTTCTTAAAAGTTTTGAGTTAAATCTTTCCACGTGAAATCTGCCTGTCTGTCCGTCCATCAGTGCACGTGTGAATATGATAATTCAAAAATTCACAGAACCAAATCTATAAAATTTATCATAATTATTATATTTATGGTTTATATCCTCAAAATTGTATATGTGATCAGATTTATACTAACAACTCGAAACTGCACAGATATTCAGCCAAAGTGTCTGTGCTTGTTGCCCCATCCAGGCAGGTAACTCATTTGTGGATTGTGCTAGTATACAAGTAAGTCGAGAGGAGAATATTCTAGCTCAATTGGTATTATTAGGAATCATTAAAATTAAAATCGTCCTTTCGCTGGTGTGGTGTGGAAGCTTGAAGAAAGGATACCCATTCAGGTATCGCTCTCGTCATCTGACCGCGGTTCAAAATTACTAGGCCCGTCCCAAAATAGCCCTAGTGTTGGTTTAAAACGGGACGTTAATATAACTAAACTGAACTTCAAATGAAAATCCTCAAACATTAATTTTAAATTTCCATCACAATAAGTAAGAGAGTAATTACTGGTATAATGCAGGTAGCTTCTCAAAGAAATGCCAAATTTTAAAAGTACTGTGTAATCTTCGCACTCCGGCTTTATGTATAATTCTTAGGAACCTCATTAAATTTAAAGTGCTCTTCAGAATTTCATAAAATAAAACCACTGCTGACAACGAATGAAACCATAGAAATTTTTATACAATATTTTTTAGATAACATGATTCAGGTTTGTAAAGATGGAACAATGAAATCGATTTTTTCAATAATTTCATGATGTGCTAGATTTTTGAAGTGTTCAATACTTACGTATTCTAATAATAGTACACTACGACTGTGATACTATGTATCTAAAAAGATTTGTGTTTTTGCGAATACATCATATTTTTATTACTTAAACTGCTTTAAAGACTTAAAGATTTCATCTCTAATTATACACTTTTATATAACCCACAGAATTAAAAAAGAAACAGATAAAGCAAACCAAGATATTTCTTATAACATGTAATCTATGAATAAATTTTATTTCGAAACTTTAAAAGAGATATTTGACGGAATTCTTATTCCTTATTATTTTCCTTATGATTATTTGAATGACGGTGGCTACCTTTCAAGCATTAAAAGCTAAATAAATTTTATATATAAGTGTGCAAACATCATTAGCCACTTCATCATTAAGAAAAGAGCAAGAATTATATCACAAATCTATTAAACAAACTATTCTGCATTATAAATTCATAATAAGGCAATTTAAAATCACAGAAAGTTTCAAGATAATCTATTATCACATATCTCTTAAGGATTGCTCTGAGTTTCATTTTCATTCCACTCCATTTCAGCCAATTATTTCGCTCCCAATCCATAGAAAATGCTTCACGTGTTTACCTTCCTTCCCTTTCACTTCAGTTGAACAAAAGCGGACAGCAGGCGATTTGCAATAAATCTCCGGTTGCCACACTCCGACACTAATACCGCACAATAGAAGTGTCAAATGAAATTCGCGTATCAGCATTATGCGTCGTAATTAAGGTGGGGCCTTATTGCGGATCGAGGCGAAATCATAGAAGACAATTATTCGACCATTCCAATTAATTTCTTGAGTCCTTTTCCCGGGAAATAGAACTGTTTGTTTAGTGGCTTCTGAGCCATCGAATAGATCTCACTTGAATGAATTCTTATTGCAACGATAAACTCTATTCTAACACCCAAGGGATTTTATTTGAATTATCTGGTTGTCACAAACAGGGTATCTAACTAAGAAGAGGCAGAATTGACAACCCATCTCTGTAACAGAGTGGATACCTTTTAATGAAATGCTCTGATTAATATTGTTATGAAAATTTTGATGGGCTTATGTATCGCAGCATTTCTAACAGAAACCGTTTTCATTTGAAACAAGCCTATCTATTTAGTTGCTTAGATGTATTTTGATGCCAACTGTACCGCAGATTTGACCTGCCGCCAAGCGCGTTAATTCTTAGAAAATCGTCTATATGGTCTTTATGACTTATCTACAACCAAAATTTAAAAAAAATATTTTGATATTAAAGAAAAGAAATTTGAAGTTCGTAAATTTACATTTATACCAAAAATAGTACGCCCTAGGAGAAGTATCATAGTTATGGCAGTCGGTGAAACAAAGAAGGCCAAGGCAGTTTTCAAATTGAATGGAAATATATGCTCCTCCACAGAATATTCCCATCAAATAACTGATTGGACGATGATCTCTGATGTTATCTATACTAAAAACAGTGTTCTTTTAGAGAAATATTTGAATTCAAAAGTTTATGGTCTTTCGGGGAGACAGAAAAGTGCATGCCACTTTTAAAATTTAGTGGAAGAATATACCCCCTCTGCAGAATCTGAATTCACTATTAATTTTCTCAAATGTTATTCTGTATATACAAAATTTAACTTAGTTGTTTTTAAATCTCTGTTTTTAACCCATTTCATTATTGTACTAGCTTGCTAATAGAGGAAATTGTTTTATGTTAGCATCTATATTGTCTTGTTTGTCTGACATATCTTAAACAGCAAGTTTCACAACAGATTGGAGCATCTCAGGTGTCACGTTGTAAATGTTTTGCTGAATGCGTGCCTTCAATTCAGCTAAAATTGAAATTCGGGCCACTGAACAGAACATTTTTTAAGGATAATCCTACCCAGACGTCACAAGGATGGGGTCCTGAGGTCTTAATGGCCAGGTTGTTGGAAAATGAAGGCTGGTAATTCTTTCATTTCCAAAATGTCTCTTGAGCAGTTGCATCACTGTGTTTTCAATGTTCGAATGAGCGATATCCTGTATGAAAATACTTCTATTCAGACATGGACGCTGTTGAAGTGTTGGAATGACTTGATTGAGCAAAAGATTCTATCATTGACGGTCCAGGTAACAGGACCCCCAAGACCCATTCCTTTAAAAAAAATGGCCCTACAATAAACTATGTCATCACCTTACACCACTACGTTCACTTATGCAGAATGAAGCTGTACTGGTGCATGTGAGGATGGAAATTCCATAGCCCATATCCTGCAAACTTGTGTGTTGATAAAGCCTTGGAGATAGAAATGGGCTTCGTCTGTCCAAAAATTGTTCTTTAGTCATTCATTGCCTCTTCCATTCAAGCAATAAATTCTAGAGTAATAGTGTCTTATTGGCAAGTCAGCAAGAAGCAACTCCCTAACATGGGCAATTTTTTATGGTTAGAAATGTAGAATGTCACGTAAAATTTTATGGACTGAGCTCAAAAGAATGCCTAAAGATCGCACAAATTACCCTTGCACTACCTGTGTGCACATCACTGCTCGTCCTTTTATGTAATACTGTGTTCACATCTTCCACTAAAGCAATTGATTTCTCCCCTCTGCCAGATTTCACTTAAAAAAAACCTGTCTCTTCGAATTTCTTAATTATTTTCTTAAGACTCTAGGCAGATTTTGGACCACAGCCTTTTTTCATGCCCTTTAATGACCGGAAATTCTTTAAAGCTGCGAGCACAGAATTGCCGCTCTTGTGAAAGAACTTCACAAGTTGAGTGCGATCCTTCCATCATTAAGAGACTCATGACAAGCTTCTCAGATGCAATATCAGGAAAATTCCACTCACGCCTCATTTTTATACCAAATACTATGCATGATCTCATAAGTGTCTTTTAATTTGCACAATATACAGATTATAGCACTTTGGAACCAATTACCCTATTCTTCAAGTATACTCTGTCCAAATTCGAAGTCATTCTGACCAGTGGTACTTTTTTACAGCATTTTGAAAATGGAATTTTAATTATAATTACCCTGTAGTTCTCTAATATAAAACTTCTATCATAAAAGAATAATATTTCATTGGGCATAATTTTACAAATGTTTCATATAATGATTCCAACGTCATTCCTATTATTTAAAAATCGATAAACCTTATTTTAGATTATAATCTAAGTTTCTAACATGATTGTAGTCAAAATCAGTATATTAACCAAATTTACAGTACCCAATTCTCGTTTCAACTATAGATATAATGATTTAATGTTCAAAGGGCATTCATGTATATGTAATTTACGAATTTGAATGATTTCATACTGATCGATAAAAAAAAACTGTAAAAGTTTTGATTTCAAACAGAAAAGTTATATATATTTTTTAAATATTTACATAAGTTTTAGAGTTTGAATGTTGCTGACGTTGCTTATTTTTATGATTCATTTGCATTAGACAAGAAAAATCCATTTTATTTTGCAGATATCAGAAAATATCCTAAATAAATTCAACCATTTAAATCTTCTTTTTTTCGTTTGTTTTTGTTTTTTAGTAATGATAATTTAAGGTTGGAGATAAAGCGAAAGTTATAAAGTGCAACGAAGTAATTTTAAATACGTTTCGAATGTAATTACTTTTTATGAAAATACTGGAATTTTGAACTAAACTTTAAGTTACAAAATTTGCTTCTAACGAAAGTCTGTATTTAAAATGAAATTTGTTTCATTCCCTCGATTTTTTTTCTGTGGCTACAAAATATGGAAACAGCCATTACGTCTTTCATATGTCATGTTTTTCTGGGTGCTCATCTCGAATAAGTGTTCTATAATTAAAATGAATATTATTTTACTCTGTAAGAATCTTTTTATTTATACTTCTAAAATGAGTAGGAATACGCATTATGTTATTAAACAGTGATAAAATGCCTGGAAATTTGTTAGGCATTCTCAACTTGAATTGCAAATGTAGATAGGGATGGTATTTTTCTGTATAAGCAAACCAGAGGGATTATTCTTTTCTAGATATACCTTACACTTTTTTGTATGTTTTCTTAATTCGGTATTAAGCTTCGTTGAAAAGATGGTGAGAAAAAGTAAATATACATTTTTGGTCTATTCTCTTTAATCGATTGGGTCAAAAATTTTATTTAGAATTTTATTGCCAATACAGCCTATAAAATTTTATTTATATTATCCATCGAGTTTTTGAATATTTTCACATAGAAATGAATACCAGTGTGGTAGCTCAAGACGTGTTACGACAATGATGATAAATATTGTGTAAAAACAATATCAATTATATGACAATTGTGGGTTCGCACTGCATGTTCGAGTTTCAAATTTTTTTTCGTTACCTTAAACATTAAACTGGCCGCTCCAACCCACCCAAAGGCACACGGAAAAGTCTAAATGACCGGACCGCCCAACAACAACACTATCGGGAATTGTGGTTGAGTCTTAAGGGCCATGACCGGCCACGGTACAACCCTTCCCCTGGGAAGTACGTCGCGTCATCGATGGTAGGAGCCGACCCCCACCTATTTTTGTATCCATGAAAGTGGCGAGAATCAACCACCGTGTAGGAAGATTTCCATCCTCAATTATTACGTGCCTTCGGGGGATTTTTTTTCCGTTACTGAAACGAGTGTTTAATTAATCAATTCTGCTGTAAATAAAATGTTAAAATTTCGGTTTATCAGAAGAGTTATCTTAATTCTTTGGCAAATGAAAAAGACTTTCTGAAAATTAACTTTCTACTCATATTTATAATTTCAAATGATAAATAAAAATGAACCAATTTCTACCAAATCAGCAACGGGCGGTCAAATCTTCGTCAGATTTAATCAGTAGTTTAAAGTGGGTTTATAATGTAGGAGTTATAATCAATTCATTCATTGTGAAAAAGAAAATTCATTTATATCATACACTCCATCTATGTAGCTAGCTCAATATATTTTAAATTATTTGTCTATAAAGTTGGGAGATTCTGTAATAGCTTGATGTGTTGTATTATGTGCAGCAAGGTATTGCACACAAATTTATATAGACTAAATGTGGGTTTACACTCTGTCAGTTATAAGACGGCTACTAGGCAGCGCATGCGTAGAGAGACTGAAAAATGCTGTTCGGTCCATGACAAGCATTTTGTCTCGACGAGACAACAACATGAAGCCGTATTATATATATATATATTTTCTTACTCCACATGCGTTTGTAGAGTTTGGAGGGGTCTTTTTTTGGGGAGGGGGAGTGAAAAAATTGATCACTTATTTATTCCAACATTTTTTTTTGTTGTTGTTCTTCCTGATGTGAGGTTGTGTGTGTTTTTTTTTCATTTTATTTACCATTTTTTTTCTATATTTTCCAAATTTAGATATGTTGACCTTTTTTCTTATTTTACCATGTTTTTTTGTATAAATATCCATCATTTTAATATGATACGCCGTGAAAAAGAAAATCCAGTGACGCCAAAATGGCAGCTTATAGCCAAACATGGAATGACTGAATCTCTCTTAAGAAATTGAGGCAAACATAAATCAGTCCCTTTCTGCGCATGCGTTGTCTTACTGGACGTCTTATAATTGGCAGAGTGTAAACCCACCTTATCAGGCTTTGGATGCGATTGGTAATGACTTCGACCTCGTGCATTTTCAATCAGGTGATGTTACATCATTCATATAAAATATTAGGTCTACATTGTTTAGTTTGTCGTTCTTTCTCTGCAACGCTATTATCTTGCTCAATATTTCTTTTAACTATATACATTTCATCCTCATTCATTACTGCATATATTAATAAAGAATTACCACTAAGTGTTTTAACAAAGTTTTCTCTTTACATCTAGCCGTCAATCAATATCAAAACTGAGGCTACCAGTACATCGTTATTTACTTCATCAATTACATCGTGAAATTCTAAATTGAAATCATGTTCATTGATCATGTATCAGGCTTTGCGAAAGTATGAGAATGGATTACCTGGTTTCATTCCGACGGAAAAAGAATCAGTTTCCGGCTGTATCAGTACAAAAGGGTCAGGTAATCGAGTATGGGTATCAAGACAGTACCTGATAAAATAAAACTGAGTATCAACCGCTATTATTTTTCTACATGCATACGGATGAGCTAATAAATTGAGTCCAAAATTTGGAGGATAAAAAATTAAAAATGTCAGTGTTAAAGAATAGGCACTTAATTTTTTTTCTTCTAATTTATTGCTGTTTCGAGTAATCAGATTCATGGGCCGATAGATCTATAAAAATAACTACAAAAAATATGTTTTATCAGATTCAAACATTTAGCTATTTCTCTTCGAATATTTCATGCAAAGGAAAGTAAAGTCGCTGTTTTTATAGCATTTTTTTTCAAAGTCAGATTGCTTCATCGATTTCTTTTTGTAAAATTAGTAAGCTGATACAACAAATTATTTTGTATAAGAATCAAAAAGCGAAACACTCATATTGGAAAATGCAAACGATGTTTGACTCTAAAGAACCGTATAGATATTTTACTGTAGACTGCACAGATATTATCAAACCACTGACCATGACATCATTCTATTAGCTTAAAAGCAAAAATACACACCTCATTAGGTAAATTTTAAAATATAAATGGATTGAATTGATATTTGAAAGAACTTTTATGGTCTTTACTAATTATTTCCATTGATTCTTTTTCTTTTTTAAATTATTCAATACAAAATTAAGCACAAATCCATAGATTTTCCGATTATATTAAATTTTCTGACTTAATAACTCTGAAAAATTCCAATAACTAATTTTCTAGTTTTAAAAAGGAAGTTTTTTTTGTGTTGTTGTTTTGCACAGTATGCTTTGGCAAAAAAGTTGAAAGCGTGTTTGTTGACCAGAGAAATGCTAATTAAAATTGTATTTTATAAATAAAGTTTCTCGAAATGAAGCATGAGAAAATGCTTAATGGATTTAAATAATTCGCTGCTTTTGCATAAATCAAATAAATTGAAATGAAAGGTACTAAATGACGGAAAAAAATAATTGCCATTTTTAACGAAGTCTTTTCAGAAATTGAGAAAGATTAAAATGAGAAAGTTAATTTAATCACATCTTAAAATTCAGAAAAATGTTGAAAAGAATGATAACGCAGACATATTTTGAAAATTCTAAGAATGTTCAACGAATATGCGCTTTCAATTCACTTCACTTCAAGAGGAAAGGAGAGGAAGCATGCATAAAATTCTTAAAGATTAATTATGCTTTTCGGAGTTTAAATGTCAAAAATGCTAATGAATTCTTTTTATTCTGTAGGACATCAAGAAATGATGATAGTTATGTATTTCATTCTGTTTCAATGTCATTTTCAGGGCTCATAAACCGACGTAGCAAATAGGAAGTAAGAAAGTAATTCATCAATCATTTTCATTGCTAAAAAAATATATTCATTTATTTTATTATTATTATTTTACGTTTAAAATGAATATTAAATAATTCATAACGGATTCACCAATTTTTAAATCTCATATTGCTAAATTTTTATTAACATTTGTTGACTTTTAACTTTTTGGTAATAAGCTAGAATTTTTCTAGTAAAAAATTCTTTTAAAATCCATGCTGTCAATTATATAATTTTAAATATAAAATTCAGAATTAAGGTTTTGCATATTTTTTCCTTATCTGTCTTTACATTCATGTATATTTGTATTCACTACTTTTGTTATAAAGCCACGATTTGTGGAATCTAGATCTAATTTTCTAATTTAGATGAAAATGTACAATTCTACTGGGGAATTTAAATATCTAAAATAACTTCATTTGCTTAAAAATTTGATTATTTTAAAATTATTCAGTTCGAAGATATTTATAATATTTTTAAAAGCACGAGATCTGTCAAAAAAACCGAAGAATTATTGTGTTACAATCTAAAAGCATGCGCCTACCAACCTTATTGTAATGTTCTGTAAATTAATAATTTGTAGCTTAAATTTTTTCCAGAATTCTGCTTTATTTTGTCATTGTTTTTAATTGGTTAAACAAACTAGTATACTGCATGTGTGGCGACTTTTCGTTTTAAAAATGAAAAAAGAAGTATATGCATGAAAATTTTCACAAATTTGCTAAAATACAGGGTGGTTATAATTAAAGTTCCACTTTTAAATGGTCATAAAAGGAAATCTACTGTACCAAATGTTATCAAATTTGGTAACAATTTTTAAAAAGTAACGGGAATTTCTTTTCCACCAAAAAAGGTTCAAACACTTATCACAATTGGAGAAATGGTGCTGTATACAATATTGTTAAGCAAAATAAGACATGAAGACGTCAGTTTAAAATGTATTTATTCATTTCTGAAACGTTTTACATAGCATGTTCAGTGTGGCGTTCACCATTTTTAGAAAGCAAGTTAAATCGCTTTACTGTATTCTAAACAGTAGTTCTTAGCATATCAGGAGGAATGTTACGCACATGTCGGTGTATCGCATTTTTTATTTGCACCAAATTGTTTAGATTATCACCATAAACAATGCTTTTTAGATAACACACATTGAACATTACCCCTGGTGGTGAGTTTTTGAACTTTTTTCTTGGTAGTAAAGAAATTCCCATGACCTCCTATAAATTATTACCGAGTTTGATAACATTTGGTCCAGTAGTTTTCCTTTAATGACAATATCAAAATGGTACTTTAATTATAACCACCCTCCATTTCGTATTCTTCCAAAAGTTCATATTGTTTCAGGTGCTCTGCTAAGAATAGCGCCGAATGTTCAAATCTGATAAACATCCGCCAAGAACGATCCAAAATCTGTGAGCATTTCAATATCGACAGTTTTACTTGCAGAGAAAAGCCTACTTTGATTCATGTAAATGATCCTTTAAGTGTCTATGAGATTGAAAAGTATAATTAATCATTTTAGTGACAATACGTTGAGATATTGAACATCTTATTGAAACAAAATCCATGTTATGTCTTTCACTTGAAGAATGAAACATAGATTTCGTAACTGATTGTCAGGAACTACTGGATTGTTCAAATGCAAGTCACGACTTATAACGTGTCCTAATCTACTGAAATCCTCCAAATTCGAGTCCGTAGACTTTCCTTTGTATCAAAGCTTGAAAAATCGAAGATTTTAAACAATATGAAAGAGTAAAAAGAAAATTTTTCTCAAGAGAGCGGTCGATGTATGAATAATTCTTTATGAAAATGATTGCTATCGATTTCATTTTGCATAAGGAATCAATTGCCCTCATTCTTACAGTTTCGAAACTGAATTCATAAAATGGTGATTGATTACTAATTGTGCGCTGGAAAGTTTTGCTGTTTAAATTGGATCATGAACATAAAAGTTACCCTGCTAAGTAGATAGTGTCAGAGATTTATAATTGACTCGTTAGAAAATTACAATTAACCTACTTTACTCGTATCCATTGTCCTAAAGAAACTGTTACTTTGTGAGGCAAATACTTTTCAAGTTAGAAAATGAAACTGTTCTTCAGACTAAAAGACTACATATATCTTTCACAGACAACCATGATGTAATTTGAATGTTTCATTGGACGCCGTACTGTATTAACTCTATAGAAGCTATAGTAATTAATTGAAAGTTAGAATGATAAAAAAGAAGATTTTAGCATTTAATTAAAGGATATTAGTTTCAATTTCGTATACAGTTTGGGTTCTAAATTTGATTTTTCCTATCATACATGTTGTGTGTAAGTGTCAACTATATCAAATACATACTAATGAAATATTGCCACGTAGGTACTTGAGTGTGGAACTCAATGACACACACAAGAAGTAGAGCTAAACCAATTTATTAACTGAACTCAGAACTGAGAATACAGTGAATGACAGATCCTCTGCTTTTATACTAGCAGGGAAAGTTCCAGAATTCTTTTCTGGAGACAGTAAGAAAAATCCAGAACACTTGTCTGGTAAATTAAAGAAATGTCCAGAACCTTCTGGAACATGAAATAAAGGAAAACATAAAATCAAGTAATGAAATATTTACACACAATATGAATGACATTGTCTCCAGCGAGATTCGAACTCACAATCTCTTGATTATGAGGTTAGTGCCATGACCATTCGGCCATGGAAAGTCGGCTTGCTATTTTCAATGCGGCGATATCTTCTTACTCGTAAATCGTTATGGAGAGAGTTTTTCGCTTTCTAATGATGAATGCAATTTAATAATAGAATATAAATCAAGATTAATTTAAAAGCTTATAAATCTTGTTATGCCATCAAAAATATTATTTCAAGAATAAATTCACACACACAAAAAATTATAATGAAAAAGTTTCGAATTGCTAAAGATTTATGCATAAGGTATCATATTAACAATTCTGAGATTACTTGGAATTTTTTGTTTTTAATGATTTTGCTGCATAATACAAAGATATTCAATCCAAAAGGAAAGCCGATAGTTGTCTCCCAGTATCAAATATACATATAATTACCTAAATTAAATTTCCTCTGATATCTTTTAATCATAAAGAATTACAAAAGTGACTCCTTTGCGGATAAATTCGGGCTTTCTGCTATTTTAGAAATGGAGATTTTTTGAACTATGGATTCCAGTTACAAAATGATGAACTGTAAGAAAATGAATGCTAGAATATTTCTATTGTTGGACCTATGCATTCCATTCGACCGAATCCTAAGCGTTTGGCAGATTTCTCAAATCTGATTCTCAATATTACGTAGAGAAAGTTTATATATGTCATAAGATTTATTATAAATAGAGATTCACCCACAAATAAGTATACAAGAGTGATTGTATATGTGGTGGCTGTTTCGCGCTCAGATCGTTTAACCTACAGTTAGCAAATTTGGCACAAGCATGGATTGAAAGTTAGGAATGTGCACCTCGAGACGAATTTTGTAGAATTATAGTTAGGATTTTATTTGATTAAAAATTAAGCAAAACTGTGACTTATCTGCGATAACTTCCGGAAATATCATTATCAAAAATGGTAATGCACGACGCTACAAACATTATTTTATTGATTTAAGATTCGTTTTCATTGTTTCATCAGATATTTAATCACGGAATTTTACTATATTTTTAAATGCTGAGGATGATGTATTCTGTTTAATATTTGTGTTGTTTATAAGACGAATAAAAAGTAAATTTGTAATACTGCGAAAATTACAAAAGAATGAAACATAGAACTACGCTTTTAATCCCGCTTTGATGCCATTGATTTATCTCCCTTAGGAAAATGCACAATGAAAATAAAATATTAAAGACAATTAAAATAATATAGTTTTAATGTCTGAAAGTTTGACGGAATCATGGACATGAATTTAAGTTTAAGCTATTTAACTGAAATTTAACCAATATCCTAGTGAATCCTAGATATCCTAGTGAAAAAGCCTTTGTATTATTAAAAGAATTAAATCAGCAATAAATGTCACAAATAGGATGTGACATTAAATTAGGATATTAAGTAAATCAAAGGAAAGGGGCTAAACGTCTCCCATGTCAAGTAAATCGGATCACCAGAAAAATGACCAACACAACCACGTCACTATATTCACCATTATTGCATCTTTCAAGAAAGGGATAATAAGCTAATTTTTCCTCATCCCCATATTTAAGGTGTCCCCAGGAAGGATTTAGTCTTAGTTTTTAAGTAAAGGTTTGAGATCCGTCTCCATAGAAGAACCGTCGTGTAAGCTGGCCTGGTAAATATTAAATCCTTTGGATCACCACACGCTGATGTGGCGAGGAAGGTAGTAGAAGGAGTTGAGGATTTGTCAGCTCAGGTATCGCCCTCGTCTTCTGGCCGCAGTTCAAAATTACGAAGACCATCCCAAAATAGTCCTAGTGTTGCTTTAAAACGGAACGATAATATGACTGAACTGGACTTTTAAATTAAAAAAATACCCTTCGGATAGCCGGTAAATATTAGATAATTAGACTAGTGATTATTAGACAATTTTAAGAAAAAAGAAATAAAAAAGAGATTTTTTGATAATTTTTTTAAAAAAATAATTCTTTGATGTCACATTCTATTTAATAAAGTTAAATTTTAAAAATGGATATTCTTTAAGTGCATCGAGATGCATTAACGCGTATTAATTAAGAAGTTTTGATTAATAAAATTACAAATTTAAAATTTAGATATTAAAAAAATCCTGAAAAAAATCTATAAATCTGCAATCTATCGATCTGCATTTTCTGAACAGACGTACAATTCCTTTTTTTACCGTCTAGCAAGCACTGATTTTCAACATTCTTTTGCAATTCTGTATTTTCAAACTCACAAAAGTATAGCGATGCAAACAATGACAGTCATGTATAGAATGAGCATTTTAATAAATTTGGAGTGTCACATTTCTATCCAACATTTCCACCTCACAGATCGTTCCATCATTAGCTAATGAGTTGAGCCTTCCAAACACGTCGTTATCAGGTCCCCAGACAGTTGTAAACGTGAACAGGGACGATTATTCGGGGAAGACCTCCATGTAGAGTATTTATAATAATCGTGGCACAACTGCTGATTTCTAAACCGTTAGATTAGTACATATCTTTTGCTGGAAACATGACATAAGTAATTACATTTTGCACTCATCGAGTCAGTAAGTATACGAAATAATTAAGAATTTGAATAATATTACGAAATTTAAGTTTTTATGCAGTTTCCCAACCAATATCAATCAAGTATTTAGACTAGAATATTTAATTAAATATTCTTCGCGCTTTAACATATAAAAAATATTATAATTCTGTTTCTTAATAGTTATGAAGCTATATATTGACTTTTTAAAGCAATTTTCGGCCATTTCAATGGCTGCCTTCAGAAGAGTTTGCCAATGAATGTATGATATTTCCTCTATGCAAAAGTTTATTTTCCTAAAATAATAAAATTCAAAGTTTCATAACTTGCCTAGTGTTGGTTATGAAGGAATGAACTTTGTTGTTGTTGTTGTTTGTACTGCAAACTTGCCAAAACCATTTTATAATATTTGGCAAATAGGACTGAGAAACTGCATAAAAATTAAAATCTCTTAATTTTTTCATATTTACATGTAATTACTTAAACGATATAAAATATAATTTTTTAGCATGAGTTAGAGTACTTTTTCATGGAGAGTATGTGCCTAACTCTAACGTTTTGAAAATTATCTCTAACGATATAAAGAAACACGTAACTAGGCCAATATGAGATTGCACGCATGATGTAATAATCATCTATTCTTGCTCTATCCGGAGAATTATATGATCGCATAGAATTGTTCGCACTTAACAATTTCGCATACGTCTAGACTGGTGCAGAATCTAGAGAGAGAGATTTATCATTTTCAGAAATCCCTCTTCCCAGACGAATCGGATTAAAAACGGAGACCACTTCTAATCCTCGCTTCTCCATCGCGGGATTAGTGACAATCCCGCTTTTTCCCGTAATCCTGATTTCCTTCGCGTACAGGAGTGCTATCGAACTTCCTGATTCCACCTGCGTCCGACAGATGGCGCGTTCACCCCCAAACATTGAGAGCCGTCTCTTGAAAATCGATGCCTCGGTTCTCTGAGTCAGGGAAGGAAGGCCAATGTACCGGTAGGCGACAGTTATAAACGCTTAACTACAACTGCCGACCCTCTCTCTTTCCACCCCCCTTAAAACGACTTCTTTACAAACTCACGGAAAAGTGAGTCTTTCGCGCGTTTACACGCGTTATCCCCTTTTTTTCACGGTGCACCAAACCGCCAAAGGAATCGCCACCGTCTGATGAAACGTCGCCAAGATACTTCTGCAAAGGTAAGGAATTTCCATCTAAAAGTAGATTAAACGTGTTTTCGGTCATCAAAGGGGGAAGGGAGATATTAAACAGAGACAGAACGAAGGGGGTGAAACATCTCGTGACTCGCGTTACATTGTTCCCGACTTATCCCGACCAACCATCCTCTGCGTCTGTTCTTTCGTTTTTACTCACTCCTGTGAAACCGCGTGGAAATGTTTTGTAATTCATGCACGGGACTAAATATTACGAAACTAATATTTGACAAAAACATAATTTTTAGTCGGAAACAAAAGCAGTCTAAATTTTTACTGCCGGTGGAATTATCCAATTTTTTTCTAGAAGAATACCAATTTAGAATTCTACCATCATCATCAAAATTGTCTTTTATAATTTATAGAAGTTTTTTATATTATTTGACTTAAAAATAAAAATCTTGAAGTATAGAAGGTTTAAGGACCAAAACATATAAGAGACAATCATGGTAAATTTTAATTCAAGCTCAAAAATTTCATATTTCATTGAGCAAAACAACTAAAATGTCTGTATAGCGCGTTTTTAGAACTTTTGCAACTAACACCAACTTTTACGATAGTGTCTGTTTAAAAGTTCACATATTTATCAAAGTCTATAAAAAATAAAGGTATATGTTAATGTATATGTTGCGTCTGAAATTCTTTGAGTCATAAATAATTACACTCAAACTTTTCAATATATTCTTGACAATAATATTGTAAAAAAGTGTTTCCAAAAATTCCAAAAAATAAACTTTTGTTTGCTATTGTATTAGCCGAAAGCGGGACACCTTTACAAGTACATTACATCATATTTTTTAAAATTGTTTTTTTTAATAACAACTTTGAAGGTTAATACAAAACTTTTCATTATTAAGTAAATTGATATGAGTTTTTGCTAAAACTCTATTAATATTCTAGCCGTTCAACAGATTTGTATGCATTGAAATGAAACATACTCTATGCACGCATTATCAGAGATTTCAGGGACACCTTATGGCAAGATTTAAACCTAATTTTCCAATAAAAGATGCACTCGCACATCTTCGAACCTGATAAGTTGAGGACCTAACATTCACCACCAGTAAAAAATAAATAAATAATCTTGCTTTATATTTGGTTAATTTTGAAGTTTTTTTTTCTCGAACTGCTAATTTTAATTTCCAAATTAGCTTTTAAAAAAAGCAAAACTATCTTATACTGAAATCAAGCTCGTAAAAAGATCTTATCATCGCAATTTTTAACATAATACTTTTAAGGCTTAGAAAGTTTTCATTTATGAAAACGAGACTGAAATTTCTAATTATTGCTTTATACTATATGAATTGTCCTCTTACATCATATATTGAAAATAAGCTTTTGAATATCCGAATTAATACTGGAAATCTATAATTTCTCATGCTTCATTTTATCAAAAGAATATCAGGATTCAACGGATATAAACTTTATACCGGAGATAAATTAGTTTAGGCTATATACTTATTTAATTGTTGATTTATGAAGATTTCCGTCGTCTATTTCAATAAATTATTTCATAGATTTATATGTAAGAAAAATAGATTTATATTTTAAAAAAGAAAGTACAACAATCTTGTAAGCCCCATTTTTTAATTAAATCACCATTTAAATAAATATAATTACTTTAAATAATTATTATTCTAAATTTAAAATAATAAATAAAATTTCAAATAATAAATAAAAATAATAAATAAAGCATCAAATAATAAATAAAATTTCAATCCTTGAAACTGTTTGACTTTGTGTCACATTTGTACAGAATTTTTATATTTTTAATTAAAAGTTAGAATTAAAAATTAAAAGTTAGAATTTGAGATAAAAAGTGCTTGGAATTGATCTGTAAACCGTTCAAAGTTCTGTGAATTCATATTTGACATATTATGAGAATATATCATCCAAAAAGAAGGTATCCACTAATTACATCATACAAAAAATAAAACAACTAAGTTCTAAAAATCGCTAAGAAAGTTCATATGACTAGATCATGAGAAGGGTCTATTGTTTCTGTATAAGAAATCGGGGTAGTTGTCTTTCCGAAACTTTTTTACATATTCCCTATTAAAATGGCTGCTTACCCTTTTTTTTCACAAAACAATTGTGGAATTTCAATTAGGCGATGGACATGCTCAAAATTTTATTTCCATGCACTCGTAAACACAGTAGAAAACAATGCTTCGTAGTAGAGAGAAGAAAACAAATTCAGCTTTTTGGAAGGCATTTTTTTCATAACTCAAAAAATAATTGAACTAGATGGATGGAATAAGGTATATGATCTTTATCCAAATTTCTTCATTTCTATCAAATTTTAATTCTTTAAAATCTATTTAAAGAAAGTCTGTTTGTCTGGTTGTCTGAATATAAGTTAATATATTAACTACAAAATGAATAGACTAAATGGATAAAATTCAATACACAGATTTAACATTTATATTTCAGACGCTTGCCACTTTTCGAACCAAATATAACAAAAGGTTGATCGTCTGTTGGTCTGTACTTTCAGAAGCATGCGAAAACGATAGCTCGAAAACGCAATCATTTAAATAAATCAAATTTGGTATGTGATTTTGTGGCTACAATTGTAGTTTTGTATCAAATTTGGTTTGTGATTTTGTGACTGCAATTATAGTTTTATATCCAATTTGGTATGTGATTTTGTGACTGCAATTGTAGTTTTGTATCCAATTTGGTATGTGATTTTGTGACTGCAATTGTAGTTTTGTATCCAATTTGGTATGTGATTTTGTGACTGCAATTGTAGTTTTGTATCCAATTTGGTATGTGATTTTGTGACTGCAATTGTAGTTTTATATCCAATTTGGTATGTGATTTTGTGACTGCAATTGTAGTTTTGTATCCAATTTGGTATGTGATTTTGTGACTGCAATTGTAGTTTTGTATCCAATTTGGTATGTGATTTTGTGGCTACAATTGTAGTTTTGTATCCAATTTGGTATGTGATTTTGTGACTGCAATTATAGTTTTATATCCAATTTGGTATGTGATTTTGTGACTGCAATTGTAGTTTTGTATCCAATTTGGTATGTGATTTTGTGACTGCAATTGTAGTTTTGTATCCAATTTGGTATGTGATTTTGTGACTGCAATTGTAGTTTTGTATTCAATTTTGGCTTCAATTTATTGTGAAAAAACGTGTCTAAAAACTCAAATTGATCTTTAATAGAGGGTATGCGAGAAAATTTTGAGGATATCATTTCAGCTTGTTTTAATGACGATATACTTTGTATACGAAAAAGTAAAAAGCCTTTGAGTTTTTTTTTATGACTGATTGATTTAAAAAGTATTTTTATTTTTAATTAAATGACTTAACATTTTTATTTAATTTAAATTATAATTTATCGAATTTTAATGTAATTTTAAGATCACTAGCGTTTCAAAATAAGAATAACAAAAAAGAAGAAAATGTAATTATGAATTTCGTTTATATATATATATATTTTTTTTATGTGTAGCAAGGGCAAAAATGGCCGATGTCTCTTTGCTCGGGCAGCTAATAATGCTCGGGCAGCTAATAATAAAGCAATTTTACGGTAACTGAAAAATTGCGCCTTGCAATTAAAAATTTCATTATTTTTAGTTGAAATTTATTTATAATTATTATTTTTGAAAACCAAAATTCCAGAATGAAATAATGGGGATTATAAGATAAGTATAAATGAAATTCCAAAATTAGTATTATATTTACTCTTGAATAGCTATGAAACAAATATTTGACATTCTAATTCATTTGCAAAATTAAAATATATCAGCGAATAAATTTATTCTTTATTTAAAAACTTCAAAAATTTAATCAACAGCTGCTTTTCAACAATGAAAATTAAATATTTTTCGTAAATTATAGATTTTATTTATAAACTTTGTATTTATTGTTTTTTACGTCTAACTCATGAAATCAAAGTCACGATGAATTAAATATGCTATCTTTTTTTTTACTGAAAGAAAGTATAATTAAATAGATAGAAAATATTTAGACTTGTTCAAAATGGGATTTTTTCCCATAGTATTATTTTTTCTGCCACCCTTTTCTCATTTGATCTTGGATATCAGTTATTTTAAAAAGTGGTGAAAGTAAGAGTATATTGCTTCTCAGTTCGATCATTCTTTTTTGGTTAATAGGAATTTTTAATTTCATGATTTATTTTTAATTTAATACATTTGCTCGTCATTCAATAAATTAATAACTACTCAAAATACAATGCAAAATAAAGTGGAAAGATTAAAGAAAAAACACTTTATGAATGTACGATTTTCTCTTTAGTATTTTCGCTGTATATTCTTATCCAATAATAATTTCTAGTTCTTAAATCCCATATCATTAGAAACAAGGATAATTCCCATAGTCCCAAGCTGATCAAGGGTATAGTTCATCATTTGTAAGTCTGTGATATTACTCTCAGTTCTTAAGTCTAATTATCACTATAACCTTTTCGTGTAAAAAGAAAAGATATTGTAACTGCCAAAAATACTGAACTCGAGGTTTTGACAAATTCTCATGCTTCTGACTTCTTTGAGACCGAGGAATATATTTTTAGAATAATGTCTGTCTTCGAAAACCCGATAACTTCTTTGAGCATGATAAATGATTTTTATGCCGAATTTTCAGATTTCAAATTCTGAATGTGCTAGAAGTCTGTTTGTGTGACTTTCCGAGTACAAGAGAACATTGTTTGACTATCCGAATACAAGAAAACATTGTGTGACTATCCGAATACAAGAGTATATTGTGTGACTACCGAATACAAGTCAACATGTAGCAACTAAAACAAAAAGATATAGATAAAATTTGGCATACAGATTTAACATGTAACGTGTAGATCCTAAATCAATCAAGAGATTGATTGGCAATTAGTCTGTACTTTCGAATGTATGGAAACGGGATAAATTGAAAACGCAATATCGTAAACAAAACAGATTTTGTAAATGATTTTAGATACTAAATGTATCAGTTTCAAATATATATATATATATCAAATTTCGGTTTTAATCGCTGGAAAGAAGATACCTAAAATCTATATTCGTTTTCTTTTTTATATTACGAGATACAAAACTCTCTTGTACAAGGTCATGAAATCAAAAATCTACTCCCATGTGAGGTTCACGTTCTTGTCCAAGATTCGTACTTTTCTATGCGACATCTGTATGAGACTTTATAACATCTTTATCAGAGCATACGAAAAAGTTTTGGAAATCTCCTTCTGCTGGTTAAATCGCCACATGTTTTCTTGAATGAGAACAAATGATAATGTTCTTCCTCTTTTTAGTTTAGTTATATTAACGTCCCATTTAAAGCAACACTAGGGATATTTTGGGACGTAATTTTGAACCGCGGTCAGATGACGAGGACGACACTTGAGATGGCACCGCCCTCTCCACACCACACCGATGGGCGGATGTTTGGCCCTGGCAGATTTATCGCGCAACAGACCCCTTATACGGCGGTTCTTTGGTGGAATGGGGTCTCGAACCTTAAACCCTACGGCTCACAAGCCGAGACCTTACCACCAAGCCCCCTCTTTTTCTTTTAAATGATTCTTCTGTTCAATAAATAACTTGCCATTTAAAGTTTTAAATACTTTATAATTTAGTTGCAGTAAATCTCAAATAGTAGAGTTTATGAAGATAACTGTTTTCGCATTTGAAACCAACCTGTACACCAAGCATATAGTGCGAAAGTTTACATTGGATTAAACGCACATTTTAAGAAAACTGTAATTACTGCTTGAGAAATTTCTGATAGTTTTATATCTCAGCTATTTTATCTAAAAACATTTTAAGCAAATTTTTTTTCCAAACAGAGCATTTCACATCTTTAATAAGAATTATTTCAGTATATTATTCAGAAATTGTATTTATTAATTCTTCAATGACGATAATTTTGAATATTAATATTTATTAATAAATCAGTAACATTTGCACTAAAGCTAAACATGCATGTTAAATTATTCTTATTAATTATGCCTGAATAATTAAATAAACATTTCATATTAATTTAAATACAAAAAATCAAATAACAGTTGTAATGTATGGTTAATATATTGTAAAAATGACATTTCAATAAAAAAATTGTTGGTATCACCTTGGTCACTACAATTCTCATTTTCTCATTATTGTAATCGTTAAAAAAATTCGAACTGAAGATTTTGACGCATATCCGTGTTTTAGACATCCTTAATTCCAATTTTTCGCATTTATGTTTGTTAGTTTGTGACAAAAATAACTCAAAAACGTTTTGAGTAAGTGTATGATATTTGATATACAGTCTTTATATTAACTTTGAGAATTTCAATCAAATTTTGAACAAAATGCTTTAGATGGAAGTCTGTCTGTTCGGATATAATCTTACACGATAATTTGCAAGCATTCTCTAGGATAGCACCATCATTAAGGATTATGCGAAATAGGTTTAGGGACATTACACTTTCGGATTATTTTTTAAAGTTTCTTTATAAATCCATATAAATGAGTGTAAAATATGGAATGGGACGGAACACGTAATTTTGAACCACGGTCAGATGACGAGGATCACACCTAAGCTGGCACGCGCTCTCCAAACTTCCACATCATACCAGTGGGAATACATTTGGGCTCAATGGATTTAATGTGTTCCAGATTACCTTACACGACGGCTCTTTGGTAGAATCGGGTTTCGAACTGGAACCCTCACGTCCCGAAGACGAGACCGTAAGAAATGAAAGAAAGATAATAAAGGCCTAAATTAAAATTTTAATTAAAATAAATTAATGGTATTCAATAATTATGAATAAATTGTTTTGTTAAAATTTAAATTTTTTAAAAAATGTTTTGTTAAAATTAATTGTGTTTTTTTTTTGTATTTCAAGTAAGAATACAGCAATTTTTTTAATTAATCAATCTATCAATAAATGAATAATTCAAAATGTAAATTTAAATAACTTATTCATGAACATTCCCGGCAATTTAGTGTACTGTCATTTATATTTGTTATTCTATTAAATTTAATTTTTGTGTTTGAATGAGTGAATATATCCTAGAAACATATTAAACATAAATTGAATTCACCAAATATTAAGAAAATTGGACAGGAATAATTGAAATTTGAACTGCTGTCAATCGGTAAAACATATATTTTCCCTCATTTTGCCACCGAATATGGAGAATATATTAACAATTAATTCATCATCAAACAGTGCTGTAAAAATACCTGATTTATATTATGAGAATTGAATTGCAAATGCAGCTATTTGAAACAATCAAGTTATTCATCAATGGTATGAATTGTGAGGACATAAGTAAAGATAATCTAATCAATGACCCTGCTTCTGGCATTGCTCTTGGGAGAACAATGCCTTTCGGCACAGTACGGTGCAATTTATCTCAATGTTGTCCATTAAGAAAATCTGTAATAAAACGGCATTCGCATTAAAGCACCGACGCAAATATCGACTCTCTTTTTCGAAAGCGACGTATTCACTTTCCATAGGTTCCTTTAAGTGAAGCAATTCTCTGCGATTTGCTTTAGAACGGAAGCGAAACAACGGCCCCGGTGATTTGCAGTCCATTCGCTCCCCATTCCGATAACGCGATTAAGCAAACACAATTACGAAAATCCATTAATCACTTCATTCCTGCTGCGACCCGCACTCTTTAATGGCTCGCGTTGAGCAGCAGTCTGATGCTCCGTAGTTTTTGCGAGCAACTCCGATGGGGAAAAAATATTTTAAAATATTGAATGATAATGAAAAATATTCTCAATATTATATTATATTTTTCAGTATCCTTTAATATTATATAATATTGCACAATGTTGCAGAATTCAAAGTGATGAAGCTGCAATACTCATTAATCACTTCATTCCTGCTGCGACCCGCACTCTTGAATGGCTCGCGTTGAGCAGCAGTCTGATGCTCCGTAGTTTTTGCGAGCAACTCCGATGGGGAAAAAATATTTTAAAATATTGAATGATAATGAAAAATATTCTCAATATTATATTATATTTTTCAGTATCCTTTAATATTATATAATATTGCACAATGTTGCAGAATTCAAAGTGATGAAGCTGCAATACTCATTAATCACTTCATCCCTGCTGCGTCGCGCACGCTTTAATGGCTCGAGTTCAGCAGCATTCAAGCATTAAAAGAAGAGCAGCATTAAAAGAATGAATTAACCTCGCAAGAGTTCCTGGCTAAAATATAAATAAATATCATATAACCTCGCAAGAGTTCCTGGCTCTTAATATAAATAAATATCATATTTTTGCTTAATAATGAACATGTATAATTTTCTTTTACGATGTGCAAATATTTTTTCGAGTATATTGACAATATTGTTCAATAACGTAATATAAAAAATTTTTTTTTAATATAGTCCAGTACAGTAAAAATATCATAATAATATTATAAAGTATCTTATGCTACTCAGTCGTTTTTAGAATATTTGGAGCATCGTGCTGTGGTTGATATTTAAGAAAGAATTTCTGTATTTGGCTGTCATAAATTGAATTAGTTTGATGCTACATGAAGATTTCTTGAGATGCCAGATTGAATACCCTGAAAATATTTGGACATTGTAGCCTATTCGTACAGACTATTAAAATTTGTAACATTTTATGCAATATGCATGATCGTAAATTGCGTCGATAATGTCGATAACGTCGAAATATGCTACGATGATAATCTGTAAAATGTTATAATATTATAATCAAAATTTTTTCTATTAATTGAATGTTAAAAATTTGTTTTTTAAATTAAATAGTGAAAAGAAGTATAAGGAAAAATCTGAAAACTGGAAGAATATTAGAAAGAAGTTTTTATTTCTATTAAAAACTAAGGTGTATAAAATGAGATTATGAATATTTTATTAAATTATCAATTTGGATGAAAAAAAGACAATAGTTTTAAAAGAAAATTCTATTTTTTAAACAAATTATCTTTTCTGAAAATCGTGTATAATAACACATTTGAAATTGTAGAATTGTATTTTTAAAGTAGTAACTTTTTTTTTCTTTTAGAATTCTACTTTATTTTCGTCAATGTAAAATTTAATGATTTTTTTTTATTTTATAACTGTGTTTAATTTCCTCAATGTAATATTTTTCGAAAAATAATGCAGTTATCGATTTGAAATTCACTAGGTATTCCCTTCTACATAAGGCGTACTGAAGTACAACTACAAAAATTTCGTTAAAATTGAAAAAAACTAAATATTTTTCTAAATTTATACTTTTGTAGAATTTACACCTCATCTATCTTAATACTCGACATCTCACAGCATAGATCTTTTTAACAAATATAATTATTTTGAACATTTTCTCTTAAATTAATTTTTAGAATTTGATGAAAACGATGCTACCCCCCCCCCCCACCACCACCATCTTATTCATTTCGATGTTGGAATGCAAATGCAGTGGCCTTTTACTAATGACAAACCCAATAACGTGCACAAATAAAATAACTTTTAAGTATTTCTGCCATTTTAAAGACCAATTCTTCTAAATGTTTTGGTAAAAGTGCAATAAAGACAGGCATCCAAATTTCAGTTAAATCCAGTGAAAAAAGGTAACAACTTCGTAAGCGGTAGTTAGTTTTTATCCAAATTATTTGAGAAACTTACTCTAAAATTAGGAATCCATATCAAACAAATAATTCCTACTCAGATATAAAACTGAATAAAAAAATTAGAAAGAAAATTTAAACAAAACTAAGATGTAAAAAATTAATGATCAAAAAACCGCGGAAAAAATATTTAAATGATATAATTTTTAAGAAAGGTTAAAAAATAGGGCAGCAATAAGGGAAAAGTTTTGAAAAAAAAGAGTTTAAATTGAAATTCAAAAAATGAATTTTATTTAGAGTTACAAATACAGATTTCAAATATTTCAGCAGTTAGAAAAATCTCATAAACAAATTGGAAAGCATTATTGAATTGATAAAAGTGCAACAGAAATCAGCAGATGATTTAAATTCTTTTTTCGAGTTCCAAACTTTATTTAACCTTTTATAAAATTTTATAAAATTGTAAGAAAATAAAAAAATTCTGTTAAATAGTGTATTAATCCCTATTGATTTGATGTCATTTATATAATATGCTAAATATTTTAATATATATAACAGTAGACTATTATTGTTTTAATAATGTAGATATTTTCTATTATCGTTGCGAACATTATTATTTCAGGTAAGTTTTCGAAATCAGTTTCAATTTTTGATAACTTCAAAAAAATCACAGTGATGAATATTAATTTAAGAATTCATTTGCATTTAATTCATTTTTATACATAAAATGGTTTTATATTTATTTTGCTTTATAATAATTATTTATATAATATAATAATATAATTCCATTAATTAATTCCATAATATAATATAACAATTCCATTAATTAATTCCATAATATAATAATATAATTCCATTAATTAATTCCATAATTTAATATAATAATTCCATTAATTATTTCCATAATATAATATAATAATTCCATTAATTAATTCCATATAATTCAATTTAATTTTGGTGAGGGTTTTAGGTTAATAGAATTAAAGAAAAATTAGAATCCATAAATCTAAAACGGGAACAACTTTAGTCTCGCCTTTTCAAATAAAGTTTTTAGAAGTTCAAACGTGTATGAATATTTCTTTTTTATCTTAAAATAAAGAAGTAAATCTGAAATTTTCAATTTATAAAAACTTCAGAATGGATAGCTTTTTTTATTCTTTTCGCTTTGTCATTTACGGGGCTGTTCGCCCCCTCCCTCATTTGTTTTCATGGCGATACTTTTACAATTCATCCTTATAATATGTTTTATACGGATGAAACAAGCAAAAGATTAAATTATAAACAATATAATAGAAAATTAACTCTCTCAAATTTAAAACTTTACCGATACATGTATTATTTTCGTAACTAAACCTACTCAGAATTTCGAATGTAAATTTGTTCAAGTTGTATGATATTGAAATTCCAGTTGTAAGTTCCCTTAAAAGTAATTGTTATAAATAATGTTAACCGATGAGATAATCTCTTTATAAAGATTCATTTCGTTTAAAAAGAAGGAGGAATAAAATTGTTTTGAAATGCAATATAAAATATTGAATTGAATGTTCTTAAATATTAAAAATAAATCTTTTTTCATTTTCGAATTTTATTTGCAATCAAAACTAGGTTCCTCTTTCGCTTTATCTGTAAAACTTCTTTCTCCTATACTATACTTGGTATGGAAAAAAGCAAGCTTTCAGAAACTATTAAAATGGAAGATTTCGGATACTGACAATTTTCCTAGTTCTTTTTGGACTTAAATTGAAATGTTTAATTTTAATTTAGTTCATTAATTTTTATTTGCTGAATAATTTAAAATTTTGTTAATGAATTTCAAGTGTTTAAAAACCTATTTTATAAGAAAATCGAATTTTAGATAAAGAAACAGATAATGTAGAATTCTATTTTATTTCACGCCCGAAAGCTGTCGCTTTAAATATAAACCAAAATCTAGATAGAAGAAATGCTAGTTGACGTTTTTAACCTTTTGCGGTTTATCCTGTAGAGGTTGTTTTTCCTTTAGAATTCTCACCAAAAGAAAAGCCTACGTTCTTGAAGAACAATTCCTAGAATTTACAAAATATTGAAAAAGTATTCAATTTTAGTTTCTAATTTCGCATCAAATAGATTTGATCCTTTGTTTCTGATAGTTTTTCTATTTAAGTAATTTTATTTCAAGGTTTTAGAAAAAGAATTTAATTATAGAAGTTTGAAAGAATTTTTTTAAATGTTAAAAATTGCATCAAAAATTTTTTTTGTATTTTTAATAAATGACATTAATAGTCTTAATGCAATGAAAATGCATATGTTTTATAGTTATTATTAGGTAGTTAAAGAGTTAATATTCTAGTTAAAAAGTCGTTTTCTGAATTAGAAAGTCACTCTGAGTGATTTAAGTTAATTTTAAATATGCATAAGAAAATATGACTTGTGAATTTATCACATTGGGGTTAATAGAATATTAGATTTTAACCATGGAATCCTGACAAATTTCCGAATTGTTTCTGGAGTTGGTTCACAACATCTAATTTTGATTTAATACATTAATTTTTATTTGTTGAATATTTTTAAATTTTGGTAGTGAACTGCAAGAACCTAAGAACGTCTTTCATAGGAAAACCGAAATTAAGATGAGGAAATAGATAATATAGAAAATGTGTAATTATATTACATTTAATGCCTAGATACTATCGCTTTAAATATAATCTTAAATCTAGAACGAAGAAATGCTATTTGTAACTTCTATGTTTATCCTGTAAAGGTTACTTTTCCTTTCGAATACTCGTCAAAAGAAAGTCTATATTCTCGAAGAACAATTACTTAAAGAATACACTGTATGCTGAAAGTATATTCCATTTTAGCATCTAATTTCATATAAAATCAATTCGATTCTTTGTTTCTGACAGTTTTTCTATTTAAATAATTTTGTATCAGAATTTAGAAACATAATTTAAACATCTATGTTTGAAAGGGAAATTTTTTAATATGCCAAAAATTGCAATTAATAATTTTTATTTTTAATATATGACGAAAATAGTCTTAATACAATGATAATATAAATACATTAAAAGGGAGCCATGGTCATCTAATGGAAGATTCTCGTTCTCTGAATCAGAAAGTCATTGCAAGAAATTCAAATCAAATTAAAGTATACTTAAGATAACATGACTTGATACAAATTTATCACAATAGGAGTATTCTGCTTTATGTTAGTGTAATATGACAAAGGTCCCATCTAATATGATATCCATCCGAAGATATCTATTTTGCAGCTCTAAATTGGAATATCGATATTATGAAACTAAACCGATAATGAGCCATTTTTTTTTCTGAATGAAAACAATGCGCCTTTAACAATTTTGTTCATAAAATTTAAACATACCTTAATGCAAAATAGTAACAACTTATAATTCTTTGCGTATCATAGTATGTGACTTATTAATAAGGATATTTTTTCATTTAAAAGAGCGAGCAAGAAATATGAATAAAGAGAAAGTAATTATTAATTGGAATATCATTATATTTGTGAAGCATTATACATATATTTAAAAAGTTTTACAGTCAAATAAAAACAATTCCAGAATGAATGAGTAATCTCTTTTCATTAATGGTTTCTATTAATATTGAAGTATGTTTAGTAAAAAATTTATATTCTCCAGCTAGAAAATGAAGCTCCATGAATAAAAGGTTACTCATTAGACAGCAGCTTTCTCGGTTGAACAGATCTGTAAATTTCATTCCTTTTTAATTATTCGATTAAAATAGTATTTATTTTTCCTGTTTTATTAATACAATAGTAATTCTACTTTACATTACAAAATATCCAAGAAAGATTTTTGATGTTTGGGGCACTGACCGAAATAATATAAGCAAATCTTGTATAAAATACAAGATCAAATTTAAAATTCGCTCCAAATTTTATCCAAAAATGTAAACTGGATCCATGAGCTTTTAATGTCAATTGGAAATTTTACTTGTATATAATTAACTCAATCGATTTGATGCGTGATATCTTTATTTCAATATTATGTTGGTTTCAAGTAAAGGCTATATTATCAAAAATGAGTGACTCATTTGTCAAAATGTAGGCTATTTTTGAAGTTCAGGTAAAAAATTTGGCGGGATATTGTGCCTTTAACATTATTCAGATGACGAAGATGACTACTTGTTTACCATTCTTCTTGACGATGATCCACATTTCTTATTCGTCACTGCATTATATAATCTACAACAATACATTTGAGTAATCTATTTATGTGCTCAAATGAACTTTTCTGAAATGACGTCCAGTCTTGTTGTTTCTACAAATACCATTTCAAAGGGTCAGCATAAAAGTTATTAAAACTGAAAATTAATGAAACATAAAGAATCGGGTAATATCCATAAATAATTTTCACACATTTATTTTGGACAGAGTCCTTAGCAACACCACCATTTTAGAATTATTTAATATCATATAAAATAGGTAGAAAAGATTTTTTTTTTCAATTTCAGTCTTAATGAGGGTCATACCAATACTTCGTTCTTTCTGCTTGACTGTTTTTATGTTCATAAAGGTTAATATATTATTCTATCCACATAAAATATGAACATTTAAAAAATTTCTCAAGATTTTTTACTTTATAAATAAAGTATGTATCAGGTAAGATGAGAAATGACTAATAGAGGACTTGATATTTTATGGATCATAACTGACACCCCCATACAAATCATCATAGTTGAGAATTACGATGTATCCGAAGGCAGACGGCCTAGGCTGGAAATATGGTTGAGTTCTAAATAGCATCACCGGCTACGGGACAGCCCTTCCCGCAGGAGGAACGTTCCGTCTTCGCCAGGGGATAGTCACCTCACACCATTTTTGTACCCATCCGTGGGGGGGGGGGACCATCTCCCATACCAGAAACTTTTCATTCTCATATCTGAGGTGCCTCCCGGGGGAGGTAATCTCCATAAGAATATCTGAGATCCCTCAAAGAATATCCGAAGAGGCAATATAATTATGTACAAATCCTCAACATTTTTTTTTCATTTTCAAATCAGCGATAGATATAAAATTAAATAAAATTGTAAAAAATTTAGAAAGTCTCATTTTGATGCATTATTCATTACTTCGGCAAAAAAATTTTGTAATTTGCTAGTTAAAGTACGACTAACAAAAGAAGGATATTCTTTAATATTTTCTGTGTGCTCTTAAACAAGCAAGCATAATTTTTTCATACTGGAGAAAGTTGGAAAAACTAATACAAACATTTTTAAAATGTATTATTAAAATTTTGGTTATAAAGTATTTAAGTAGTCTCAAGTGTGGCAACTTTTTAAAAGTAAGAACTAGTTTGTCTGCATTTGAAAACTCAGAGAGATGGTCGCAACCGCGTAACGGGGAGAAACTGGGAAGAAATATATTAGATTTCCGTTTCGTTCCGATTCTCCATCGTTTGGTGCATGCGTGGAAAACCACATTTTCTTGCTTCGGCCCTTTCGCCGTCCAACTCCCTTTGGCGCGTGACCCACTTTCGAAGGGGTGGCACCAGAGGAGGGTAGAGGAGACGAGTCTTTGGAGTGGAGCCAAAAGCGGCATCGGTCAAAGGCAAGTCTCCCGCTCAGCAACCGAAGTACGCGTTGAAGCTACCGGAAAGTGCCATCTGGCGGAGAGAAAGAGAAATGCATAAAAGAACTCTATGATATTGACGCCAGATGGCGCATTTCGCTGCTGCCAATACCTCAAAAAAGAATTTTTCCACTTCTGAATATTTTGGTAGTAAATCATGTGGAAAATGCTTTCTTAATATCTTCGGATTTGTTTGCTGTCTTCTAAAACTGTTCTTAAGTCTCAAAGTCTTTTGCTACTACTTAAGAGCTGTTAGATTATTTCAGTAGAAATTTGTTTCGAATGGTGATTTGTTATTTACAGCCTTTTGATATATACCAAAATATTCCAAAGTTGACTTTGAATTAAATTTCGCTCTCCACTCTGATTTAAACCGACTATAGCCATTGATTACTTCGAGGCAATTTTCATGACATTTTCGATTTATCTGAAGGCTCTTAGAATTTAGCAATAATTCGCATAAGATCCAACATGCTTTAAGTATTCGTTTTTAATTGAAACGAAACTTTCTGAGACGGGGGTCAGATTCAGTTATCTTTTTCATCAAGTATTTAGAGATTTCGAAGTTCGCCATTTTCATAGAGGTGAGAAAGATTTCTAGTTTTTTATCAACAGTTCGAAAGTTTCTTTGAACTTTTGTTGGCAGTTGTTTTCTTATGCAAAAATTTGGATCGTTAATGAGCATAACAGCCAGTCACAATAATCCCTGTTTATACGGCTTAGTTCTATGGTAATGTGGGTGACTGGCTGTAATTAAAAAAATAATAGAAACAATGGAATTACCCGAAAATCGTTAGGTAATTCGTCGTTTATATGTATCTTCAAATAAGTTTCAGAATTCATAGAAATGATTAAAGTAAAATACTTTTTGGATATAACAATGATATCCAGATGAAATGTGCCAAATTTGTTAAACGTGTTTCACTTAACAGAAAATAAACGGTAGATAAAAACACTAAAAAACATTTGATCCCTAAATTTAACATATTTAT
This sequence comes from Argiope bruennichi, assembly GCF_947563725.1. Classification (NCBI taxonomy): domain Eukaryota; kingdom Metazoa; phylum Arthropoda; class Arachnida; order Araneae; family Araneidae; genus Argiope; species Argiope bruennichi. Next base: position 118,104,725 of record NC_079159.1, read on the forward strand.
ATTTTGAAGAGGATTGATGAAGGATTTGATGAAGAATTGATGAAGGATTTTGAAGATTTTTTCATTCTGTTTTAATGCTAATTAATTGGACTTATATAATCGCTATCTATGTTTGGTTATTCGAAAAAAGGGAAGAAGTGAAGACAAGGTAGTATGCATAGTTTTAATATTTTTCTGAATTAATTGCCTATTTTTATTAATTGAAAATATTTCTTTTAATAACAAGTTTCCAATGAGTTTTTTTTTTCAAAATCTGCCTTAAAAGTTGATCAAAGCAATAGAAAATTAATTAATATAATCTAGCATCCGTTAAATACTGCTATTAACAGAAAGTTAAAAAGTAATAATCAATCAAAACGGAGTAGAAAGGAATAGTAATAGTTTTAAGAACTATTGGCAAAATAACAAATGCTAGCGGATTGAAAGTTGTGCTGTTCTATCACAAGCGCCAGGCAGATACTTAAGGTTGGTTTACTCTCAGCCAACTACAAACAATCCAGTAAGACCAAGCATGCGCAGAAATTGTACAATAGCAAGTACTTGTCTCGTCGAGACAAGAACTTGCTATTGTCCGCTCTCTCAGCGCATGCGCAATCTTCCTTCTGCCCATGCGCGACTTTCTGGAATCTTATAATTGGCTGAGTGTAAACCCACCTTTAAGATATTTTTAATAGGTATAAATGCCGACGTGGACGTAAATGCAGATGATTTTGGATATCACAAAAAAATTCTTGATAGGAATGTATCATAACTGCAAATTTAGATATAGGCGCCGACAGTATATCCACTCAAATAATATGCGCACACAAAAATTATTACGCTCTTTTGTAACATGAGCTTTATCTGCCATTCTCATGGTGAGGCTATACATTATTTAATAGAGCTAGGTGCAGTTCTCACGGATATCCAATCTAATCAAACTTATGATAAACAATCAATGTCAGGTGAATTGCATTTCTTTAAATTTCTTTAAATGCCTGAGAGATCGATTAGTTCTTCGGAAATTCTATTTATTTATTCATTATCCAAAAGTAAATGGATTTTAAATCCATTTGAATAATGTGTCTGGAAAATCAAACATAGGCAATAAGCGACTTTTAAATAGCTTAATCTTAATCGTGTTGAAATAGTGATCGATAAACTAACTTAGAGCTTAGTTGCCTCTTATCTACCAGTCATTATTCTCATTAATATTTATAATATTTAAATAACATAGTTCGCCCATAATTTAATGGAATTTCTACTCGAAAAGTTCTATCGAGAAAACTTCCTATTTGTTGTTCCGGTAACTGTAGCAAACTAATATGTAACTAACATTATTCTTATATTATTCGTTATGAGACGAAATATATCACAAGTAATTTTTTCTTTTACTTACACTTTACTTTACTTTTGAGTTTAAGGTTTGTTGAAAAATAAAAATCAACTTCTAACAGTTTATCCATTTTTTGTTAAAAGTTAAATATCTGATGATTTACTCCGTGACTAATTACCCTTTAAATAGCAATAAATTTAAACATAAATTAAATGGCAACTTTAGCACAAATGAAAAAGTATATATATAATCTTATTCATGCATTAATTGACCGAACCCACTTTCAGGACTATTTTTATCTAATAATTATTGCCACGGTGAAAGCCTCTCCCGTATTTAAATGATATAGCTGAGTTATTTTTATTTCATTATGATAACTTATCTTTATCATAATGCTGATAATTTTATCTCACAAAGTAATTGTATAGTAAAAAAATGGAAATCTGCTATCTCAAATTGCAAGTTATCATGTGAGAACATTATTTTTTCAGAATGTTCTGACACGATCCATCAATCCTATCAAGTGCTATCAATCCGACAGAAAAACATTATATTCTTACATGGCTCATATTTCGCAACCATCAACATTTAGAAAAGGGATAGTTTTTGACCCTCACAAAATCAATGGAATCCTAAATTTTTTTTTAAAGACCAAATTCTTTTTTAGTGTAATGCCAGTTTAAACAATCACGTAACTATCATATTATGTATACGCTGATATTTAAAAAGCGTTTGGTTTTTCTTTTTTCATCTCAAAATTGTTTGAGCTCCGAAACTTTATCTCAAGTCGAGATTTTGTTTTCGCGACAATCCGGTTTAAACTGGTTTGGAATGATCTCGTGACTATTGTATTGCGAAATCGTCAACTTTTAGAAAAACAATGTTGTTTTTTTTGTTGTTGTTGTTGCGATGAAAATCTCAACAGCATTCGAGCTCCAAAACTTCTTTTGCCAGCTATAAAAACTGAAAATTAAAAATATATATAGAGTGCATATATATAATTTTAATACCTCTCCTCGCTGTTTCACATTCATTTCCATTTTCTTCTCTGTGCTTTCTTAGGACCTTGCTCTTTATTGGCCAGACAGGAGAATCAAGTATATGATGGACATTAGCACCAAATTGTAACTTTTTGTTGGCTAAAAGTCGCAAATGTGATAACCTTTTTTTAAATAATTTTCTAATAAATCTAAAAGCAAAAAAATGATGTCTTAAAGGCAATAAATTGCCACTTTTTTGCCTGTTCATTTTGTGACTTCAAAAACCTCAAACCAAAACAGCATCATGTTCTCACATGATAATAAAATTTGACTTCGATTAAATTTGTTCTCCAAGATTGATAGATTTAGAAATTTGAAGTTGGTAAAATTGGAAATAACTATGCTTAGCACCTCTCCCCTGAAATATCCTTTTAAACGAATCTCGAATTAAATGAAAAACAAATATTCTTGTTCAAATCCGAATTAAATAATAATAATAAAAAAATTATAAAAGAATGTATAAAACTTTGTTGTTGGTGTTTATTATCAATTAGCGAAAGAATTAAATAAGAAAGGAAAAAAAAAACATTTTTCATTGAATTTGAACAAATATTAAAACATTCATTTCTTGACATCAAAAGGAATCGCTTCTGTTCTATTAAATATTTGTCGAATACAAAGCGGCAAAATAATGCCAAACAAAGTTAATAACTATTTAAAATAAATCAAATGCGAACAATTAGAATTATTTCTTACGCATATGTCTGATGATACGATTATTAAAAACATTTAATTACTGAATGGCAACAACAAACTGCCTGGAGGGAAACTCAGGTATTAACAATTTCCGCCAATTTACGTAATTTGATTCTTATGAGTGGAAAAACGTTGTTTCCTCCATTTGTGCTTCCTCATTTAAATAAATATTTAGTAGAAGTACAATAGATATTTTTTATAAGCGTAAGTCACAACATTTTCAACTGAAATATAAGAAACTGAAATATTGTTTCATTTAAAAACGATTGAAACAGAGAGGAAATTCTTTTATTTATTCATTGTTTATTAAGAAGAAAGGACTTTTCCTGAAGCCTTTAGCGCAAATCAATTCAGATTTAGAACTGTTTATCTTTGTTCAAATAATAATTTATGTAAGTATTTGTGATTGTTTTATACTTCTTTACTAAATAGCAATATTGTTCAGAATTAAATTCTTCAGAATTGTTTAAAATAAAAAGTAGTTCATAGCATATAGAAAAATATCCATCTGAATCTTTTTTTCTTTATACAGATAACATTTATGGTGTATAGAAAAGATAATTATGTCAGTATGCTTTGCAATTAAAGAATACTGATTGGCATCCATAGATTAAGTCTTTTTTATAATTTACGTTTTTACTCTTTCACGCTCCTGTGAGTTAAGATTACGTTCAACAGGAAGAACATACTATAAGAAATCCTCCTTTATTTTTAACTTTATTATGGTTTATCTTTGTTCAAATAATAACTTATGTAAGTACTTGTGATTGTTTTCCTCCTTCTTAGCTAAATAGCCATTTTATTCAGAATTAAATTATTCAGAATTGTTTAAAATAAAAAGAAGTTCATAGCATATAGAAAAATATCCATCTGAATCTTTTTTTTCTTTATCAGATAACATTTATGGTGTATGGACAAGATAATTATAGTATGCTTTGCAATAAAGAATCCTGATTGGCATCCATAGATTAAGTCTTTTTTATAATTTACGTTTTTATTCTTGCACGTTCCTGTGAGTTAAGATTACGTTCAACAGAAAGAACATGCTATAAGAAATCTTCCTTTATTTTAACTTTATTACTGTTTAACTTTGTTCAAATAATAATTTATGTAACTAACATTTCGAAATGGATTTCTTTGTTTAGTTGAATGGCATGTAGATAAAGATCCCTCATTGTTTAATTCACCGTGAGGAAACATTCTAAGATTGCTCAACAGCCTTCATTTTTAAATGTATATTTGCATAGGTACACAGATTTATAAAAGGTGAGCATGCCATTGAAGGGATGTAAAATCCGTAGAAATATGGAGGCAATGTTGCTGTGGATAGCAAGTTTGCGTCTTATCCTTTGACCCTCCAAAAAAGAGGAAGAAAGTACAGAAAGAAATTGCAAAAAACAGTTACATAGTTATGTATTTTACGCCATTAGTCCCTACACAGAACGATGCTTCTTTTTTAATAAATTTGCAAATTTAGTTTCACATTTCAGCACATTTTTAGAATGTTAATGATTTTTTATTAATAATTTTTATTAAATTAACTTTGAGAGTTTCAGATTAACTATCTTCTACTTCATACGCAATAGTATTGAGATAGAGGCTTAGCATGTATAAATATTTATAAATAATAGTTTAAAATGTCTAAAAACTAAATGAATAATGAGCCTTAGCAACCTGACCATTTATACTTGATAATGTATTAATATTATCCTATAATCCACAGAATTTGCATTTTTACAAAATTATTTTTTTACAACCAGGAAAATAAAGTTTTTAAATTGCCCTGCTTGAGACCCACTTTCAGCCTAGCGTTATTAGACAGATGCTTAGTTAGTCTTGTTTTAAATCCGCCGCTGGTAGAAAAAGGTTACAATTGTAAAAACTGTTTTGGAAAAACAAATTTGAATTAACTTCTAAATTTATTTGAAGTAAACAAAAAAGTCGCTCAGAATTTTCAAACTGAATTTCAAAAATAAAAACAAACAAACAAACATTTAAAAAAATATCTTAGGGAGTTAGAAGTTTTGTTAAACCTCAAAATTAATTTTAGAATCAGCGACATTGTGAAATTAATGAGATATATCTTTTCATTTTTACTCATTTATTGGAGAAGAAATCCCTGTAGCAGTCAATCTTTGCGTTTGATTTTCAAGTTCTATCGGAAAACGATTCATTTCTTTAAAACTGAATTATCCTTGCAATTTCCCATATAATTTTAAAATTAGGCAATATACTTACCTGTGTATTTATGTCTATAAAAAATGTAAAAAAAAATGTCAAAAAGGATCATTCTTGTAAACATCTTTAAATTCAAAAACAGAATGGTGTCTTCTTTTGTAATCTAAGAGTAATATCTGTAAAATTGATTGTTAAAAAAAATCTGTAAAGAAATGATAAATGTAATCAATTAAAATAATGGCATGTAACATCAAGCCCTCGGGCCAAATTTCTAGGCATAAAGAATACCTTGTAACCGTATCGAGTTCAAAAGAGTCGCTTCAAAATAAATTACAATACATGAATAATAAGTAGGTAACCATAGAACATAGAGCATTAAATGTCAAATGCAGTAAATAACTAATTAAGCAAATTGGTTCCGAACTTTTAAAGTAATTAAAATCGAGCAAGGTTGTATCTTTCAGTTCATTCAAAAACTAATAGTCTTTAAAAGTAATTAGATAAATGGGCCTGGTTAGCCGCTTTTTAATACTAACTTCCTTCAGAAGATTTCTTATTAGGTTTGAATAAATTACCACAATTCCCATTAATTCCAAGATATTTTTCTCGGAGTGGTTCAAAAGAATTATTTTTCTCGGAAATGTGGTTTAAAAGTAATTAAAATTAGCATATAATCTAAATTAATATTTTTTTTTCAATCTAAAGCTAACATTTTTTCTATTAAATCTTTTTATTAAGTAAAGTATTATCATAATTGGTTTGGGTTCGCTCATATTTTTAATTCAAAAAATGTTATTGCCGAATCAGGCATTTTTGTAATCCTATTTTCGTATGATTAATTAAAAACAATTTAAGAGAAATTCATTTCAAATTTGTAATTCCTTCTTCTTTACCTTTAGGGGGAAAAATTTAACTAATTTACTGTAGTTACTTTTCAAAGCATTCTCAAAATTCGCTTCCTTTAAAAGATATCGTTAATTTTTATATTCAATCCACTGCGATCGACAAGGCATTTCATAATTGTTTTATAATACCTTCCTAATTTACAATTCCTTCTTTTAGAAGTTGCTCTCGATAACTGTTCTTTTGCCTTGAAACCGCAACCAGAAGTGGAAGGCGGTTTTGACTATAAATTTACTTCAAATTCACATGAGAACTCATATGTGATGCATTTGTTGTATGTAATTCTATTTGAATGTATCCTTAATTATACTTTCAAGCGAAATTATTAAAAAATTAATTCGGTGACTATCTCTTTAGTAAAAACTGGAAAAAATATGATGAATTGCAATAAACATTTTGAGGTTTATAATGTTTACCAAAAAAAAAAAAAAACATATTTCAGCGCTAAATGAGTCTTACAAACCTTTGATGATTTCTGAAGAACTATTATTTAGTTTCTCTTTCTTAACTATTATACTCTTTCTTCTTTCTATAAGGAAACATTATCTTAAATAGTAAATGCTGAAATAAATTTATAAGTAAAACTAATTTTTAATGACAACTTTTTTAACAAAATTGTGAATGAAAAGTGATATGAATAGAACTTTTTTTCATATAAAAATGAATTCATATCATTATTTCATGTATTAAAATATTGAGTTCTGTAACTGAGAAATTTCGAGATAGCTATTAATAATGTTAATTAATTCGGTTAATCATCCTGTCGACCTCTCAAGTCATTTTTATCGACAAAAAATTTTGTGAAGATGCGATAATACATACTTTTAGTGATGTTCTTTTTAAAAATAATGCACTACTGCTTTTATTATTAGGGAAATATACTGAATAGAGAAATGAAGTACAAGCCTATCTGATATTTTTGAATTTTTGGATGATATAGTCTGATAGCATAGGATTAAGAAGAATGAGTCTCTTTAAAAAGAAACCTAAGAACATTAGGTTCAAGCGTATATATTTTTGAAATTGTGTAACAAATTACATCATACAATTGAGATGAAAAGAAACACTGGAGCATTTTTTGCATTGGAATTTCTTATTTATATGCTGTAAATAAAAAAAAGCATGAAAAAATATATGATAATAATTCAACTGAGATATGATATTGTTCGTGATCATTGTTGATAAGTATCTATTGCACTCTTTTTATTTTTTACTTTCTCTCATACGAAATATAGAAAATCCATTTTAATTGTCAAAAAATTCGAACTCAATTCAATTGACAAATATCTATAAAATACATTCTTGCGTTCAAAAACATATTTTTGGCATTATGAATGTCTATGATAAGTCATATCACTGACTCTCTGACCCGCCACGAAGGCACACGGATTTAAACCATAAGGTTGAATGACCGGACCACCGTAACAGCAACAATAGCGGGAACTGTGGTTGAATCCTAAGGGCCATCATCGGCCACGGTACAACCCTTCCCGAAGGAAGTACGTCCTGTCATCAATGGGAGGATCCAAGGAAGTTCCCGTCATCGATGCGAGGGAAGTTCTAGTCATCGATGGGAGGACCCAAATCTCCCACTTTTTTGTCTACCATCCAGGGTGGTGAGATCCAACCACCATACCAGAAGCATCTCATCCTCATTTCGAGATGCCCCTACCCTCGGGGATGAATGTCTATGATAAAAATAATTCAGAAACGATTTGGGTTAGACGGGTGAAATTTGGTATGCCTGTTTGCACCACATTTAGAGATTTCTACCAAATTTTGATCAATCTCCTTTCAGAGGAAGTCTATTTGTCTGTCCGAATATAGGTTAATACGATAGCTAGAAAATGAAAAGAGCTAGATAAATAAAATTCGGTAGATGGATTCAATATTTATAGTGTAGGCACCTATTAAATATTGAGTCAAATTCAACAAGGGGTTAAATGTCTGTCACTCTGTTCTTTCAGCAGCAAGTAAATGCGACAACACAGAAACGCAAAGACTTGAATATGTGAAATTTTGCATGTGATTTTGTGATTACAATTGTAGTTCTGGATCATTTTTTTTTTCATTTCGATTGGGAAAAACTTGTCTAAAATAAAAATTCGATTTTCGGATATTATATACCGCATGCCTGGGATTCATTGCCAAAACCCTCGCTAAAGATCACACGAAAAATTCAGTAAAAGTCAGCAGCTACATTTGCTCCAAATGTTAATATTTCTTAATTATTATCCACCAATGCTATCCAAGGATTTTCCCTGCTTTATTAGAGAGTATTAGAATATATTTTTGACATACATAAAGGCAACGCCAATATCTTTGATAAAATGTTGTTTTTGTTTAAAATATGTTTTTAATCAAGACTATCCGAGTATCTTTTCTTGCCTTCCTTTCGTGAATCTTTCAGCGGAGTTCATTTATTTCTTATTACAAAGCTTGCCATTGAGTTTTAGCATTCTTATGATGATTATATTTTTCTCTTGAGCTGTCCAAATAAGGATACTTTCATTCTAATCACGTGGTACATTTGGTGCCGTCTGATCGTCTTAGGCTTCTAAGAAATCGGTACGCGTATGAATCGGAATGGGACGAAACTGGTCTTGGTCTCGGAAACTGATCGTCTTTGGCTTTTATTCTAATTGCGGGACGATGTAATGGAGCTTATGATTCTAACGAAGATGTTCTTTTTGAAGAAAGAGCATCGATTCCGGGTCGTTCTTTTACTCGGTGCCCTCTACCCGAGAAAGAAGGTCGGGTACAAGTAGCTTCTTGGCAGACCTCCAAAGAGGGCCACTTTTCATTAATCACTCCGCGCCTCTCCCTCCCTGTGGGGGAGGGCCATTTCCCACCCCCTCCACTCCTTCTACCCCAAATGGAAGGAGGATAATCCCGAAGCGGCGGGATTTGTATATCTGATACAAGAACAGACGCGAAGGGGAGGAAACAAAAATTCTTGGCGATAAAATTCGGATGGAACAGCTGGAGTAGAATGAAACGCAAAGATAGGGTTTTATTTTATTAACTCGAGGGAAAGAAATTTTGTTTCCCATCGGACGTGTTATGTGACCAATTTTATTTTTAATGGAGATAATTTTTTTCACTCTTTTTAAGATTTTAAAATATAATCTTTATCAAACTTTCGATCAGACAATAGTTCGAGGCAGGGGCTTTTAAATAGTATAGAAAGCTACAAGAGCATTTAAGATCATGTATGATAAAGAATAAACAACTTATTCTTCTTTCTTCCTAGACAGTAGACGATAAGATCTGTTGCCACTTTTCAATCGTATTTGATGTCATGTATTATCATGTAAGAACATGATGCTGTCTTGGTTTGGGGTTTCTGAAGCCTCAAAATGCACGGGCAGAAAAAAGGCGATGTATCGCTTTTGAGGCAACAATTTTCCGCTTTTTTTGTTAGAAAATGATAAAGAAAGTTATCACATTTCTAGAATGACGACTTATTGCCAACCAAAAATTACAACTTGGAGAGAATATCCATCATGTACCCGATTCTCCTCTCTGGCCCATAAAGGGAATTGTCGTAGAAATTATCTCCCGAAGAAGCATATATAAGAAAATGGGAACAAAAGTGAAACAACTAGAGGTATAGGAAGTTTTATATATATTTATATCTATTTTTTTTTAAATTTTAAATTTTTCCAGCTGGTAAAAAAAAAGTTTTGCAGCTCGAACGATTTTGAGATGGGTTAAAAAAAATTTCTTGTCTAAAAGTTGCCTATTGCGGAATACAATAATCATGTGATCATTCTAAACCAATTTAAACAGAATTTTCGAAAAAAAGATTTCCTCTCATCAAAAATAAATTTTTGCAACTCGAATGATTTTGGGATGAAAAAGAAAAACCTCAATTTCTAAATATCGACGCATGCGTATTCTGATAGTCACGTGATTGTTTAAAAGTGGTATAAGTTGGTTTATCATAAAAAAAAAATTCTGGCCTCGATGAATTTTTTTAAAAAAAGATGATCAAAAACCATCGCTTTTCTAAATGTTGATGATTGCGAAACATGATTCACGTGGTATCAGTACCACAGAAAAACAATATGTTCTCATATGACTTAAAAAAATAATGTTCTCACATGATAACTTGAAATTTGCGATAACAGATTTCATTTTTAAAAAAATCTTCCCTCACTACAATTTAATTTTATCCTCAACCAAGAGAGAATGGAATGGAAAAGGAGAATCTCTCTCTGCTACTCTCATGATTATTAGAAACTAAGATACGTCCCAGTGATATTGTACTTACTAATTCATTTCATGAATATAAGTATCGGTACTTAGTGAAAATAACTATTATTACTTACTAAATTGTTCCATAGCGAAAATTATAAAACAACAGCTTTATCGAAGACCCACTTAAACTGGCTTTTCACAAAAATTCTGACCTCGAGAAAAAAACAAAAATTAGAACTCGATTGATTTTACAAATTACAAATTCGATTCATTCTCGATTTATTTCTCAAATACTGTTAATCCCACTATCGGCTGGTATCGGCTTTTATCACAGAATCATAACAGAAAATTGCTAAATTTATAAAGATACATTCATTTAATAATTAAGGTAAGGAAATTCATGAACGTCATCAGACTTTCGGATTTAGTTGAATTGCCAATAAAATCTATATACAGTGGATATTCGAACCACTATAACTGACTATGATGCACAAAACCAGAGTTAATGGATTTAAGTCCAGATCATTTATCCCACAGGGAAATCTGGGAAATTCTGCTCAACAGTTAAGCCGAGATAAAGATCAATACAATATTTAATGGTCATCACTGTCCGCGGTGCAATTCTGCCGTCGGTGGTACGTCCTTTCATCGGAATGGAGGTAGTTCAACCCTCAACTCTTACACCATTTCTATTTTTATTCAAGGAAGCGAGTATCATCACACCAAAAATTCATCATCCCGATTCTTGAGGCACACGCCTAATAGAATAACTATGTTTTCAAAAACGAACTTTTTCCTGCAAAGATGGAGGGCCGCGGGGCCTGTGGGTAAGGTCCCAGCTTTGGAACCGGGTGGCTTCAGGTTCGAGACCCAATTCCACTGAAGAACCGTCGTGAAAGCTGGTCTGGTGCACGTTAAATCCGTCGGTGTCCAACATTCTCCCACTGGTGCGGTGTGGTAGTTTGGAGAGAGAGTACCAGCTCGGATGTCATCTTCATCATCTGATTGTAGTTCAAAATTTCGAAGTCCGTCCTATAATAGCCCTAGTATTTTTTTTTAAATGGGACGTTAATATAACTAAACTAAACCAATCCTGTAGAAATAGAATTAATACTAATCAATTTTATAATCTAGGTACTAATCTGATATAGATGATGATACACATGATTTTCTAGAATGGAAAATAAGTTCTTTTAAAATCCTTAAAAGTTTGGCATTATGCTTTTGTATCAGAGTATTGCATATTAATACGCGAGTGTGATGAATTTATTTCTCACCTCGCGTTTCAAGACTTGCTTCATTAAGTATGAATTGTAATTAAATGCTCGATGCATAGTTACATTCTTTTTATGACGTCGTTTGTATCAACTGCATTCAGAAAAACATCTCGATTTTAAAAAGTTCCTTAAAATGTTAGGAATTAATAAATTTAAACAATACCCTACTTATTTACCGCCCCAGTGAAATGACGAGTAAGATTATAGTATTATTAAAGTATCTTAGTGAAGGGAATTTCTATCCTCAAGTCTTTTGATTGCATAAAATAAATAAATATATTTTAGTTAACAATCACTGCATATCTCGTTGCCATACTTCTTTGTTTATAGTTGTTTCTTTTTTTTTTATCTCTGTTTGTCTTCCAATCTCGAGAGAATCCAAGCTCAAATAGTCAAGAAAATATGAAAAAGTTTTTCGGACAACGATAAACGGCCCTTGCATTTTCTCGTGAGAGCTGAACTGCAAAGAATAAACTGAAAATGGGACTCAAGGGCAACGAAAAGCTACTTTATTCCTGGCATATGCGATAGTTCATAATTCCTAGGGAAATCAACCGAAAGATAAGAGCAGAAAAGACACCGAATCCAGGGAACATTTTGTGCTGACAAAACTTTAAATCCATGAGAGTATCATTAGAAAATAATCTAAGTATTTATAGCTAAGTTTTTGATTATTATTTCTGACTTTTAAATGACATAAATATGCTATATTTTTTATTTATAAATTTAAAAAAAAAAAAAATTTAAGCATTTGTGTTATTTAGAGTGGAAACTTCAAAATATATTTTGCTGACGTGGTTTTTAAAGGAAAAATACATTACGGCTTTCTACTTTCTCATGTGCTAATTGTAGAGGAATCATTGTAACCATCGAAAAATTCGAACTGGAATTTGAAGAATTTTCATGCTTTAAACCTTCCTCAGTTCGAAAAAAAAAATGAGTTTTTGAAATTATGTCTGTCTGTTGGTGACAAATATAATTCAAAACCGCTTTAAGCTAGATGGTTGGAATTTAATACATAGTTTTTATGCCAAATTTGTAAAATACCATCAAATTTTGTGCAAAATCCATTCAAAAGAAGGCTGTCTGTTCGCCCATTCGAATACAAGTTAACACGGTAACTATGAAACGAAGTGAGCTAGATGGATACAATTCGGTACATATCAAATTTTGAGCTAAATACAACAAAGGGTTAATCATCTGTCGGTATGTACTTTCAGAAGCGTATGAACGAGGTTATTCAAAAATGCATTGACTTAAATGTCTCAATTTTAGTTTTTAATTTGGTGACTGTAGTTGTAGTTCTATGTCAAATTTTGGTTTCGATCATTTGGGAAACACTAATTCACATTTATAGAGAATATGCGAGAAAATTTTGTCGGGACCTCTCTAACTGGTCCTTTTTATAAGTTACTGATAAAAAGCGTGCCTTTTTTTTTTAATTCGGCGTGTTATCTTTATTCAGTATTGTATCCGCAACAATAGAGAATTCAGCTTATTCACTGGACAATTAAAGAAGGGATTTCAGCTCCAGGGCATTAAAATTCTTACGATTGATTAGGACAGTATCTGTATCTGTCAGCTATAAAGAAAAGCATATTATATCGATAGGAGGTTGGACGGTGGAGGTTGTTATCAGCTTTGATAATTTTTACTGAAAATTAATATAAGATGCTGTGATAAAATGAGAATTTCATCAGAAACTATTTAAAGTGAATAGCTTATAGTAGCCTTATTCCATCAAAGAATTCAGTCAAATAACAAAAGTTTATATTATGCAAATAAATTCTAGAAAGAAAAATTTTTTCATCCTATTTTTCAGTTAAATTTTAAAATGACTTTTAATTTTTGAAAATCATTGTTTTACCTGCATGTTAACATTATATATGTTAATAAGATTTAAAAAAATAATAAAATACGTGTATAAAGCAAGATAAATGATTAATATTTTATCCTTTCGAGACGGATTTAAAAAAATTTCATAGCACACTATCCTTTAGACTCAAAAGAATGAATGAAAAAGTATTAAGTCAAATTTCTTTAATACATCCAATAAAAACAAGTATTTTAATTAAAGCTCAGTTTCCACTTGTATCAAGATGTTACACGTTGTTTTCAGACCCTGGCATTTGACCAATTCTGATTTTTGGCGAGTTTCCAAATCAATTTCTAGTTCATTAAGTTAAACAAGTATCAAAATAGTTTTCAATGTATAAGTGTCTCTGAAAAAGTTAACTTTCATACATTTTTATTTTTCGTAGCATCAATGAATTTTGTGACAGTATTTTGGGTGCGAAATGCTTGATATTTGAAATACAAAATAAACGAGCTCCTTTAAATAATTTCATTAGGAAATATAGATCATTATAAGAAAATGAAATATAAAAATCAATAGCAGAACCACGTAGTTACAAATGAAACACATAGAAAAATGAGTGTATCATTTAATCAGCGGGAGTTGTCGCCTCAAAACTTTCTTGCATACTTTCTAATAAACTTGTCATGCCAGAGTACACCTTACATGGCACTGACATACAATAGTTGCGAAATGTTAACTTTTAGCCTAAATTTTGCATTTTTACTGATTTTTTATCTTTGGAGATGAATTTTAACACGCGATTAATAGTATACGAAAATCGAATTTGAGTTTCAGAAATGTTTTTCGAATTTAAACAAACGTTTGACACTAAACTGGATTTGTAGTCATAAAATTCCATACCAAATTTGATCTATTTAAGTCATTGCATTTTTGAATTATCGCGCTTACATGTTTCTGAAAATACAGACAGTCAACCCTTTGTTGGAAATTAACTCAAATTTTGACTGTTGTCTATACTATATATGTTAATTATGTGAACAAAATTTTATTTATCTATCTGTTTTCGTTATATAATTATCGTGCTATCTTATATTAGAAAGCCCGGACAGACAAACATATTCTGAACAGATTTTACACAAAATTCGAAAGAAATCTAAAAATTTGGCGTCAATGACCAAACCAAATGTACACTAAATTTCAACTGTCTAGTTCGAAGCGTTTTTGAGTTATCTTTGTCACAAACAGACAGATGAGCATTTTCTAAAAATGTGTTTTTCGAACTCTAACACTCGAGGTCTAACATTTTTAGATTTGTTAAAATCTCGAATTCGAATTATTTGACGATTACTATACTATGTATACGAGAAGATACAAAAAAAAAAAAAAAAAAAAAAAATCAATGTCTTTAAGAACAAATAGAAGTGTCAAAAGAAAAATAATTCTTTTAAATATGTAAAGTTTAGACTGCATGTGAAAAAAAAAATGAAAGAGCTTAAAATTACGTACGATGATCAAAGTTTAAAAATTCAAATTGATTCATAGAAATGTAAATCTCTGTCGATCATTTAAAAGATGTTACTATACTCATATCATAAAGCAATCAGCTCGGTACATGGATGCATTTTCTTTCATTGGCTCTATTCAGTTTGCCGAGTTTAGCTTTTCTTGAGTTTTAAAATAGTGTTTTTTATTTTATGGTATGCGAAGTATAGAGAAAGTATTGTTATCACTAAAAAGTTTGAATTCGATATTTTGACGAATCTTCGTGTTTTAGATCTTCCGGAGTTCGGAAAACCTATTTTATGAAATATTCTTGTGGTCTGTGGCAAAGATAACTCAAAAACATATTGAGGTAGATAGATGAAATTTAGTGTGTTTTCTTTACAAACAATTTATAGATTTCTGTCAAATTTTCAGCAAACTCTATTCTGAAGACATCTGTTTATCCGGTTGTTCGAATATTAATTAACATAATAGCTACAAAACAAAGACTAGTTGGGTAAAATTCGGGACACAGATTTAACAAATATATTTTATACACGTATCACGTTTTGGACCAAATCCAACAAATAGTTGTAAGTATGTCGGTCTGTACTGCCAGGAGCACATAGCCGCGATAACTGAAAAAGACAACAACTTAAATATTTCGAATTTTTTTATGTTCATTGTTTTATGGCTGAATTGTAATTCTCTGTCAGATTTTGGTTTGATTATGAAAAAACGCGTCTAATACACAAATTCACCTTATTAGAGAGAATGCGAGCAAGTTTTGGGGCAACATTTCCCAATGGCTCTGATCTTTGCACACACAAGACTTTTGAATATAAGATCCAATAAATGTTGAGAAGAAAGAACAGCTCGACATTCTCTCTACAATAAGTATGTGCCCTCTTTCTTGTGTACAGCCGACCACCTCGCCACCGTAGTAGTATCGAGAGGATTTGTTGTGGTTGACTGTTAACTTTAGCATAGTCCGTCCATAACACTGACCAATTCACTAAACTGTCATCCTCTTCGAGGTTGTTGGCAAGTCGCAAAATGGTCAATCACTGACCGTCCTGCTCATCTTCCCGTACAGCTATCTTCCTTTTAAACAAGAAACAGGTCATCACTTAAAGAGAATCTCCTCGAACTTTTCAACATTTCTCCATTTCGCCAATTGTCTCGTTTCACAGTAATAGAAATCCAAACGCCGGCGTCCTGGCATAGGGGTAGCGCGTCTTCCCCGTAACCTGGACGTCCTGGGTTCGAGTTTCGGTTCCGGCATGGTTGTTCTTCATCTGTTCTATCTGTGAGATATGTGAATGTGTCCCCCTGTGAAAAGGGGTTGTGCAAGCGAATGTGATACATGAGTAGCTAAGACGTACTCTTGGCCCTAGTTGGCGCTACTAAAACAAGAGACGCTCCCTTGGCTTAAAATCCCTGAGTGCGACCAGCGAGCTTGTCCATGGCAAGTGCCATTATAAACAACAACAACAACAGAAATCCAAACACTTTAAAACTTTCAAACAGTTGGTAAAAAACTGAAAATTTTTAACATCATATCCTTTAGAGTTTTAAGGTTATCTGGTACCATCAATTTTGTACTTAAGTCATCCTTTTCAACTTTCAGATTTTTTATTAGTTCCAAGATTTTTATGCATTCCTTTAAATAATGGTAAACAGCACCGATTCCTCTACAGATATATTTATTTTCCTGCATTCTTTCAAATCTGTGATCAATCTCCCGTGTCCTGGTATAATTTGGATTACCAGTGGATGGTATGGGTTAGGAATAAAGTCGTAAATTACTCGTCCGTGAACATATGCCATCTGTCAAACCATTGTTGTTGGTGAGGCGTTATGTTATGTCAAACCATAATAACTTTATTTCTTCTCTTAATTCTCATTTTAATAAGTATGTTCCCAGATTCTCCAGCAGTATAAGCCCCATCTAAATAGCAAATTAAATAATACAATTACTTTCCATGATAATTAACGCATCAATTTTTTGATCTTCATGGAACTTTAGATCATGCCCTTTATTGGATATATAATAATATATTCGAAGTTTAATAATTCAGTTGTAGGAAATGATTATAATTTTATTCCAAGTAAATCTCTTGCATCATATGCTAAAATTACGAATTAATAAAGTGTTTAGATATATCTGTTTAGATTCAATGTTTCTAAAAAATGAAATTATATATATTTTTATTTTATTAATTCGATTAATGGGGCTTCTATGTTCTTTTCCACAACAAACATCATTTTCGCCTAAGGTCTATTTTTACCTGACCAGTTCCAGGAGAACCACACCCTCGTTTTGATATCGCGTCTTTTGACACTCCCTCTCAAACAGGTATCGCGATATCGTATCGAGATAGCGCTTTCGCCTGACAGCTTCAGTTTCTAATCTGGCATTGCATGTCATGGAAAGCCGACTGCTTGCACTCAATTATGGATCGACCTATCAAGGCTCAAAATTAGTCAGCGATTTTCTTGCGAGCGCCTATTATTTGCCAGGATAAACGTGCCGGTGTGTTTTTCTCTGAAAAGAAAGTGAGACTGGTACAAATGTCTTACAAAATATCTCGAAGCTAAAAGAGAAAAAGGAATCTTGTTGTCATAAGTGATTTTATGTTAATTTTGTATTATTCACGATTCGGAATAATCAGCGAGCTCTCTGTGAGTGCATTTTCTGAATTCAAATTAAATGAATTATAAAATTTATACTTTTCTTCAGTTGATGATTGATTCAAATGTATTTAACAACAAACCATATTGTCATATACACATGTGTATGCTTTTTATATGTATTATTAGCCTTTATGGGGCATTTGTAAAGGACAATATATGATATCTAGAAAATCAGAGAAAGCACAAACATACGCTTTCTTGTGTTTCTTTTCCAAGAATTTCAATTTTAAAATAATTTAAGCCAATCGATTACTACACAGATAGCAAAAGTATCGATTTCCACTTTCTTATACACGAAATAAACAAAAAATAATGGAATCGTCAAAAAAAATTTGAACTCGAGATTTCTACGAATCTCGATGTTTTAGACCTCTTTGAGATCTATCTGCACATTCATAAACATGTGGACGCGATAAATAAAAAACGCAGTGATTAAAATATATCAATTTTTTTGTTGTTGTTATTATAAAGTGCAGTTTTTTTGTCAAATTTTGTTTTCAATCTGTTGAGAAAAAATGCATCTAAAACACAAATTTACCTTTATTATAGTCTGTATTATCTGTAGACGGTTCAAGGTCACATTTTCTACTGCGTTACTGGTAACAGACAACCAATAACGAGGGAGAAAATGTAACCTTGAACCGCCTACAGAAAATACACAGACTATACTGAGTATTCGAGAATGTCTTGAGAAAACCACTACCGCTGGTTTCATTCGGTTATCCCCCCTCCCTTTTCATTTACCTTTTATGTAAAAGTTTTAAAGTCGTCTCTCTAATTAAGTGCAAATAATTCAAATTTATATTTAAAATTATATATGAATATATTCACACGTACACACTCACATATACACGCACACGCACACACACACATTAAAAAGACGCTATTCAAATGACTCCTCATCAGTCTCTTTTCTTTTTTTTTCGTGTTCATTTTTCAAAATTAAATGGATTGAAATTTTGCGTGTCAATAACAATATATTATTTTTGTAATTTCAGAGCATAATAGTCAGTTAATCATTAATTAAATTAGTGATTTCATATTAGCGCGCCATCTGGTTATGATTCTAAGAAACAATAGATCTGAATATTAAAAAATAAAAAATAATTAGCATAAAAACAAATCTGTATTGTATCTAAAAGAATTATGTTGTAAATTTATAAAAATGTGTCTTTTTTTTAAAAATTTAATATATTTAGAAATATTTATTTCTCGAGGACTGTTCATGAAGGCGCTGAATATAACATGTGCTACTCTAAAAAATTCCACGAATGCTAAACAATAAGCTACAATAAGAATTTAAAAAAAAAGAATTGGGAAGTGTGTTTAAAGATTAAAATTATAATGAATATAAAAATATATAAAACAGACTCTTGAAAAAAAGGGGGTAAAGCGGAAAAACGAATGAATAAAATTGCAAAAAGGAAATTTTAAAAGATAAAACAGGGAAAGGAATAAAAAAAAGCTGAGTTTTAGTTTAATGCGATTGGATGGAGGCTAATTATTACTGAAGTGTGAAGAAAATAAGATACTTTTTGAAACTCATTAAATGGTGCAACTCTGAGAGTATATCCACTATACACTCAAAAAAGCTTGAATCATTCGAGTATTTATGAACAATATATTTTATATTCAGTTTTATTTTATCTATTTTGTTCTTAAAATATCAATAAAAGATAATTTGTAGTATATCCAATTATGCTAAATGATTTTCATTTCTTTTAAATTTGATCGAATGAAAAATGTGTATACGGCGAAATTTTACAACATAAGAAATTTTGATAAATTGAACATTTTTCAATGTTTTGTATACATTTAAATTTAATCCTCTAAAAGCTAGTAAATGTTATTTAAAAATTTGTAACAAAGTATTAAGAGCGCAGAAATTAATTCATGGACTAAAAGAAAAGTATAGAGGCTTATTCTAGCAACGGCCGAGCGTTGAATAAGTTGTCTCATATATATATGGCTTCATGTTACCATGGAGAACGTTTTGGCTCGGCAGAAAATGTTGGCTTGGCTTCAGAAAGATTGATGCTTTACTCGTTTTGCTTTCTTTTTTTTTATCTAATTACAAAGAATCCATAGAAGAGTTGAGATGTTTGTGCATTATGTGTGATTTTGTATCGAATTATGACGTATTTTAAGGATTTGGCTTTAGCTTTTATTTCTTGATCGTATATAACGTCGTACTTACATACAACACGCGAATACGATTGTTAAAGAATTAAGTAAAATCTTTTTTGAAAGATGTCAGCAAGAAGAAATGCTATATTCATCTTTCATAATTTGAAATAGCTATAATTATGCAAACACATTAATAATCAAATATAAAAAAAGCTTGTATAAATAAAAAATACAGCACCATTTATTTATTTATTTTTTTGTTCTCTACAGTAAGAAAATCTAACTAATGAATAAATTTTCTTCTTTTTTACGCAAAAATTTTATTTTACGTAAAAACTTTTTTGCGAGCCCTCTGAAGCATACATGAAGTTTTAGTGAAATATTTGTGAAAAAGTATCGATTCATTTTCTATTAATTAAAATATTTTTTCATTTGTGCGTGTGTAATCGTTTATTTGCAAACAAGGCATCCAAGATGTATCTATGGGATTTAAAATAGCCAAATTATAGAGATGAGAAGTATTTAAATAAGATTTAATTTGCATTACATTATTATTAATGAACTTTTCTTCTTTAACTTAACATTTTTTGTTTTAAAGTTTTCCTGTTATTGGGAAAGATTCAAACTTATTTATGAAGATTACTATATTTATATTCCATCGAAAGCATATTTAATTTTTTTTCTCATAACGATTTCATTATTTAAAAAAAAATTATTAACTTATTGGGGAGACTAGTTCTGCAGTTTTGGAAAATCAGTTATCAGTTCAGTCTATCATCTTTCTATCAACTACGATATAGAAATATTGTGTGTGATAATATTTTTATAGTAGTTTATTATTTATTTAAAATTATTTAAAGAACGTTTGTTTAGAAGAGCGTTGGACTTGCATCTGTTCCTAAAATAAAGTACATATTTACGTCCTTGTTATGAAAATTATATAGCAAAATTTTCAATAGTTTATTTGATTAGTCATAACTTTAACTGTTGCATTATTGCATTATATATATATATATATATATATATATATATATATATATATTACTAAAAAAATATTTCTGATTCAAACTAAAAACTAATAAAAGAACAGAAAAAGCACTATTGTATTTACAGAGCGTAAATGCAGCTACTTCTACAACACAGATGAATCAAGGCAATAGTAATAAAACCAAGTTAATAGGGGAAAAAGTAACAAATTTAAACCAAATAAAATAAGAATCCGGCCTGAAGACTTTCTCAAGGGTCACCCTCAGGCAGGGATTCAAAAAGGGATGTCCATTTGGACATTTTAGTCGGTTTTTCCTCACTGAAAAAATCCCTTTTTTTGAATCCCTGCCTGAGGGTGACCCTTGAGAAAGTCTTCAGGCCGGATTCTTATTTTATTTGGTTTAATTTTGTTACTTTTTTTCCTATTAACTTGGTTTTATTATTATTGTCTTATATATATTAAATTCTATTTATATGTTCTGTTATATAAGCAAAGTTTTAATGATTTTGTTTTAATTAATGACTGGTATTTGAGCAGTCAAAAAAATATGAAAATTTTATCTTAAATAACACATAGATATATCATTAAGTAGTAAATGTTTCTAAGTTTTAATTTTCGTTATGTACCAGTTTGATAATTTTCGTTTAGTTTTAGTTATTTTTATCTAATAGTTTAAAGTCTCACAAGGGTTATTAATATAACAATTTAAAACTCATGATGGACCTCATTATATTTAACGGCGGTCAAATGAAAAGGGCTACATTTGCCCCGGCATTACTCTCTACAAGCATCTGCACCACAACAAGTGAAGATGTTTGAACCTCGAGAACACATTTAATGGGCACCAATTTCACATACACGATGGACTTTGAGTGAAGAAAGGTGAACAAAGTGAAAAATAAGTCCTGCATCGTCATAAATATCACGGAAGTCATTAAAAGTGAAACAAAATTCAAAATAAAAGTATTCTATTTTTATTACTTATTTATTTTTATGAAAAATACATATATATGTACAATTGCGTGCGATTTCACTTTTATTGTAATAATATCCCGTTTCGGAGCCACAAGAGCGTAATTTTAGATAATAATAAAAGATAGATAATAAAGATTAGATAATAAAAATTAGATAATAATAAAAAAATTATACCCATCAAGGTGAAGTGTTTAATTGCTATAACAGAAATTCTCTGCAAAATGCCAGAGACACAAAGAAGGAAACAACTCCGTAGCAGATTTAGTGTTAACCAGAGTGTTAGTATCCAGGATAAAGCAGAGAGCACTCTGACACTGCCGTAAAGCCATGGGCTTCACGGCTTGAAGATACATAGTTGATACCAGATACTCCTAGAAGTGCAGCTGTGGAAGTTTTCCGTCTTACTACAGGCCATGATTGTTTGCCCGCGTACTTGTATTGACTCTCCCTTATGTCCTCTATGCACGCAACAAATTTTCGATGCTACTCATCTTGACTCGAACTCTGCACTTGTATTTTTAACTGCAAATTTAAGAAATATTAGAAGCCTAATATTTCTTGCGTTATAGAAGAATGGCGTTATAGCCAATCTTCTGGAGATTTGTAATAAATAAATAAAATAACTATAATAAAAGGCCGGGATAGCCTGAGTGGTAGGGCGTTGGATTTGCGTCCCTTGGGTTGCGAGTTCGAACCACGCCGGCCGAAGACTCCCCATGTGTGTGGTGGCTGGCGCATGTATAAATCTGTTATGGTCACAAAGTTCTCCATGTCGAGAGTAATATCACTGGGGGTACTGGATCAGGGGGGATCGTTTTCTGATTCAGGTCTAAATGACGATTTGTGGTTGAGTGAATGAAATGCATGAATGAAATCCGCCCCGTAAAAAGGGTTGTGATGTGTGTGTAGCTAAGTCGTACTCTTAGCCCTTGATGGCGCTACTGAAAAACAAGAGACGCACCCTTCTAAAGTCAGTGGGCTTGTCCATTAGAAACAACAACAACATAACTATAATAAAAATTTATGATTGCCTTTGCTGTATCGAAATTAAAATATAACGAAGAAAAAAAAATATTTTTGAAAAAGATTTTTTGCTCTTGAACTTGATATAATTCTATATTGATTATTCATTGGCTAATTCTAAAATAAGCTTATTTTTTCATTTTCTACAATAATTTCTTTGACTTTAAAGTCAAGTTACCTTTACTTCATCGTTTTTTTAAGTAAAAAAAAATGCTCTTTTTTTCTCCAAAAAAAATTATTTTTCAAATATTTGTAATCTCTATTCTATTTAACACTTCAGCAGAACAGATTTATATATATTTTTAAAAAATCTTCTTACAAAAAAAATCATCACCCGTTTTACAGAAAGTCTAGGACAGACTTATACCAAAAATTAATAAATGACTAAAAAAACCATCAATATCCTTTATTTTTTTCTTATCTACGATGATTTATCGGCGCAAAGATAAGTTATCTTACAATATTTGTTGATGGAAGTCAATATTGATCAACCCTTCCAAGTCCTGGCTTTTTATACTTTGCGCTATATCTAACTTGTTCCACACATAAAATGCATTCCTCAAAGCTATCTTTTTGTCTTTTTGAGACTTAATATCTTTTTTTGAAGAATGTAGAAATCTGTCGAAAGCGTTATTAATGTGCAGGTGCTTTCGATTTATGATCCAATTTTTTTTTTCATGTTCTCTGTTTGCGGTGAGCAAACATAAAGTGAGGATAGTGGACGGTAATAATATCTAGAAATTTTTTTTGCAGCCAATATGACGGCAGTAATACTATTTTTTTTAATTTTATATTTTTAAAATGAGTTTGAATAAGCGAGAATTTTTATCTTTTTCTGAGTAACTATTTTATAAAGAATCT
This sequence comes from Argiope bruennichi, assembly GCF_947563725.1. NCBI lineage: Eukaryota > Metazoa > Arthropoda > Arachnida > Araneae > Araneidae > Argiope > Argiope bruennichi. The sequence continues at coordinate 118,128,309 of NC_079159.1, forward strand.
GAAATTTTATTTAGGATATAAAAAATTGACTTAAGAGATGGATAAAAAAACCCAATGATTAATATTTTTCATGAATTTTATACCTTCTTATGAAAGAAGCACAACGAGTAATTTTTTTGGATATACCATATTTAATCGACGTGTTTTTTTCATACTTCGAAAACAAGATTTTATTTAGCAGCATGAATATAACCTGTTTCATGATTCTAAAATCTTTAGTGGAGGGCATTTTAAATCGCAAAATTATGACAACTGATTAAAAATGTGATCTTCTTCGTAACCAAATTATGTCCCCTAAGCACAGTTTCTTCCTTGCTGGTAGTACATACCAAAAATGTTTTCGCTATATATAAGAGTTACGGCTTCCACACTTGGTAAAATCATGACATCGAAGCATGTTGAGATACAGGACCTATGCTACAGAGTGTATCCTGACGGTTCCTTAGCATCTAGAAAAACTTAGATAAAACTTAATGATGATAACAGAGCAAGAATGTAATCTTCTTCATGTCCACTACTCATAGTCTTTTCCTTGTTGGAAGTAATGACCTAAAATGTTTTCGCTATGCTTAAAAGTTAGGACTTCTGCACTTGTGGAAATCGTGATATGTTAGCATATTGGGATGCACTTTCTACTCTATAGAGTGCATCTTGACAATTTCCTTGCATCCAGGGAAACCTGGGCCTAATCTAATGTAAGAAAGGATTAGACAAAGAATCCGTAAAATGATAAATTTCATACGAAAACAAAATATTTAAGCAGGAAATAAACTTTTATTCTTTACAAAAAAGGATGACGAATTCTTCAAATTGTGAAGTAATTTCCACAGAGTTCTTATTTTTAAATTTGTTGCCCTATTTTTAGTAAAAAAGCTGTAAAATATCTCGTATTTTATTGCGCTACTAGTGTTTTTTTTTCACGTTATAATTTCACAAGTTTTAAATTTTTATTTTGTTTCAGCGTAACCAATAAAATCAAGAAAGCCGCGAGTTAAAGCAAAATACTCACAATGCGAAACATTTTTTTTCCCTTAAGAATTTATGTAAAATAAGACAAGCGTTCCATTCTGAAAAATATATATATACTAAAATTTATAATGATGTAATTGATAGTTTATAATCCATGAATTTTTACAAGACAATTGTATAAAGACATTTATCTTAGAATACACTTCGAAATTTGACGAAAATCAGATGCAACATTGCCGTTAAATGAATTTGTAGTGCGCTTAACAATTTCCCTTTTAGTTGATTATTTCCCACTCTTTCAGCATCTCCTTTATTTTACTGGGAGGTTGTTGCTCTGTCGCGTCTATTATTTTTTTTTCTCCTGGTCAAATCTCTTCCGCAGCTTTTTGCTGTGACACAGACTGCAGCTCCATAAGTTCTTTGGTATTTTTGGCTATGAATGGCTTCCACCAGCCCATCAGTATCGTTGCTATCCTCCTCTCGACCCACAACCTTGCTAAAAAAAATTCGTTAATTATGATTTTATAGGCGTTCAAGTTCTTCGGAGTCGTGTTCGACAACTCTATTCTGCCAAAACGTCTTCCATGTAGGCATTTTAAATTCCTTTTGCTATTTTTCTCAAAATTTAAACTAACGTTTATCTTTCCAGTTTTAACTACGGTTATTAAGGATTGACAACAGCGGTCAACTGGCAAAATGCATAGCATGAAGGATTGATGCAGTGATATAAATCAAGGATGAATTAAAGGAAGGAGGTTATAGAATCTCATTTCTAGACGTGCTCTTAAATTGTGACATTCAAATATCACCATTTGATAACTGCGGCGAACTGACTCTTGGAAATTTTCTGGTTGTCCCCGGATAAAAATATAAATGCGGGTAAGTTTCCCTTAAAAATCCAGCAGTAATCATTCTAACTTCCTTTATTGTACGCTCAGAGTCGTATTTATGAGAAAACAAGTGTGGGATCTAAATAGATGAAAAAAATACTTATACGCTACTATGCAAGGTGCCTTATTTCTCCCTTATGACGGAGCCAAGGTCTTGATTAAACGCGCTGGCCTCAGCAAAAATGAGAACTGTGATGATGATAGCAATGAATTCACCTCCTTTTGAAAAAAAAAAAAGATAAAACGTTTTATACTTTGTTGCAAAGAACAGCCTTTATGCCAAATACCATTCTGGTCACGACGAATGTTTTTCGTTAATCGTCTTAAATGAGAAAAAATTCTATTAAGTAAATCTCTCAAACAAAACGATAATTGATTTAAAATGGAAGAAAATTTTGTTTCGGAGGGAACCTTCACTTGAAAGCTAACAGTTCGCAACAGTTGAGCTGCAACTGTAAGATGATAAATGACTACACATGATGGTGCACCGATTTCAATTTTTTCATCGAACTTTTCATTTTTAGTTTCAACTGTTTCCCTGGGACTTGGCTCCTTTTCAAAGCGCACAAACACACATTAAACATGATTAATGCGGAAATTTTCTTCGCCTCCCGGAATCTGTAGCTTCCGCGGAAGCGAAAAAATAATAGTTTTCTTTCACATTATATTTCCTTTTGTGCCAAAGTTGGCGCGCATTCAAAAGCCATCGATTTTTCGGTGCGGATGCGAGAACTCCAGACGCTCGATTATTGTGAAAAAATTTTTCAACAATAAACTGAATTTTTATCATATTTTCTTTTTGACTAAAATTCTTTTGAAATAAATTCTCGCGGCATTCATATTTTTTCTCGGCTGATATAAACGAAAATCTCTTAATCTTGTTAGAAATCGATCAAAAATAGTATAAAGAATGTATGTATTATATATAAATATTATCTTGTAAAAATATTTAAGAGAAAGAATTTTTTTAATAATTATATAGATACAAAAGGCGGCAATTTTTGCTCCTGCCAAATGCATATAATTTTAATGTAATTAAGTTAAATCAATATATTTCAACAAAAATTTTTAAATAAAAATACAAGTAATTGATATTTTATGAAACAAATTTCTGATGCACGATTCATTTAAAAAGATGATGTTAAAAATACACGCTTGTTTCTTCAAATTTTTAATTTCTAAAAATGAAGGTAAAAATGCACGATTGTTTCTTCTAATTTTCAGTTTCTAAAGATGAAGGTAAAAATACATGATAGTTTCTAAAAACGAAGATGAAAATGCGTGATTCTTTCTTCAATTTTTTGTTTTCTAAACATGAAGGTAGTTAATTAAATTAAGACCTTTCAGCAGCCTTGATATATATATAGAAACAAGAATAACATTGTTTTCCAGTGATGCGACCTCCCATAACACTTTTCCTTTTCTATTAGCTTTGACTACAGAAATTTCTCTGTAAATATTAGCGGATAACATGAAACTGCAAATAAAACAGTTTTGCCACATAATACAGGTTAAACCTCTTCTCCAAAAATCAAGGAATAATCCGTTTTCAAAGTTAAAAAAAATTGCTTTATATGAAAAAGAAATTAGTAATTCATATCAAATGAAATAAAAGTTTTAATATTTTTGTGCCAATACCAGTCATATTTTTGATTTTTATATTTTGTACTTGCTAAAATTAAATGTTTCTAAATAATGTAGTTTTGTCCTCCAAGTTTGGGTGAAAATACTACAATTTACATCCAGGAGAAATGGTGTACGCAGTGTTCTGCGGTGAAGGACAGCTAGATTTATAGAAGTAAATTTAACATAATCGGATGCTGCAAAGCCTATCAATACTTCTCTTAATTTGGAATCAGTTTCGGTAAGAATATTCACTTACATCGGTACCTTTAATAGAACGTACATGTAATCTAAGAAAACAAATTTTTATTTAAAACGAAATACTTTCAATTTCTTTCTTTATCTTCGCGATGGAAGATGTTAGTTATGGGGTATGTGATCTCTTGTCGTTTTCTTAAGAAATGGTCACATCCAATTGTCTCAGTGTGCTCAAAAGGCAATAATAATTTCTGTGAAGACATTGTATTAAAAATTTGTTCATAATATTTTGAGAAAAAAGAAAAATTTATAATACTTGCGAGTATTTTAATCCCATTTTACTATTATACCTTGCAATGATAATCTAGATTAATAATCTCATGATTCGGAATTCATAATTTTTTGTGTGTGTGGAGTTTGATTTGTTTATGGTTTAGTGACGTACCTTGCATTACACCAGAATTATAGTGAAATTTGGATTAAATCTTATTTTATACAGTATAAGTAGTGAGATACAGACGAAAAGTCTGTGAAAATGATAAAATAATCTCATTTCAAATGGTATTTAAAACAAAATCATGATAAAGAACATAAAAATATCTGAAAATATTAATGTCAACTCATCTTACTGATAAATTTTAAGAGGAAGTGGAAGTTGCTTCGATGTCACACTGAAGGTTAAAAATTAACATTACAAACAGAAGTGGGAACAAATCAAGAGTGATAGTGTGAGCATATAATAACATATGCTCACATTGTGTACAAGGTAATATATCTTTTAGTGACAGATATCGATATATAGATATAGCAAGACCAATATACAAAGAATCAAAATGTGCAACTTTTTTGTTTTCTAAATCTTTTACGATATATTTTTACTGTTTCTTTTATGAGGCAAATGAAACAAAATGAAGTGGTATCAATGTTCCAGCAACATAAGCTGCTTCTACTTTTTAACAAACTTTCAAGTGATTTTGAATCGTCTTTTTTTTTCTGCTGAAACTGCAAACACAAAAATACAAATTCAAGAAATGAGCAAAAATCAAAGCGGTGTAGGGTTATAACAGATTCTGCATCAACATTCCAACAAAAGCAAAATCATTTCATCTAATTGTGTTGAGAAGAAACACCAGAATGATTTCCATTTGCAAGTTCTTTTTTTTCTGTAAACAAAATTTGCAAGCGTTGCCAATTTCATTCTAGAAGATAGCTTCAGGGGGAATCGCTACTGAGGAAAGAAGGGGAAAAAATATGGAAAAAAAAACTTTTCGTTGTCGAATCCAAAAATAGAATTCATATTCCTACCCCGAAAATATGACTTTGCGAGAAAAAAAATTTCTGGAGCGAAAAAAAGGTAATATATTCCCCAAATACCTTCTGTTGCAACTGAGAGTGGAAGGGGAGGTGTGGAATTTCTTAAAATATTAATATTACTTTGTTTTCTCCTCGTTCTTTAGAGGAAAAAAGGGAGTACGAAATTTTCTTTTCGCTCGTTTTCTTTCCTCTCTTTCTAACCTCCATTTTATGCCTCTGGCGGGATTTGTACACCCGGATCGGCGTGAAGTGAAAAGAAATGAGAAGAAATTTCTGAGTTCAAATACACTCTGAGGAAGTATTGAGAAGAGGCAAGAAATGCATAAAATTTTCAATAATGTTAGTGTCGCATCTGTGGGTTGAAATGTGCCGAGGAAGAGCCCGGGAATGAATGTCCTCTCGTGGGGCTTTGTGGATTGAAGGCCATTCTCTTGTTCTGCTTTTTACAATCCCTGTATCTTCCTCACCTTTTTGTATTCGAATCAAATATAACTGAGGTTCATGCAGATGTTGTGTAATTCACGTGACTTCATTTCTGACGCTACAATTTTAAAGTCACTCATCTTCTAGACAGAGTGGATACTAAAAGAAAATTGGTAAAGTAAATCGAAAACAGCAACAACAACAACAACAAAACAATTCAAATATGGCAAAATTTGAAAATAGAAGAAACAATGAAAAATTATATAAAATTTTCGTAGAAATTTTTAATTAATCGCTGTTTGTTTTTGCTAAAACTGTACCGTATTTTCCGTAACGTATATTTTACCGTATTTTCGTTGCAAAATGTATTCATTAATTTGTTTATTTATATTTAGCAATGATAGAACGATCAGAGCTTTTACACTAGCAATTTACTAGTTGTTTAAGAAATAAATCATTCTTTGTTATGCATTAGCACATCATTAATACGTACATTTAAACTATTTTTAATTTGAAACTTCAAGAGGATAAAAATACAGATTTGAATAAGATTTTGCATTCCTTTTATTTTCATTTTAGTGTATACGACTATGTTAAAAACACAGATCTCCGACTATTTTTTCCAAAAACCTTATTTATTTATTTATTTTGTTGTAGACCACAATTTCTTCTTCCTGAAATCACACCTTTTTTTTTTTTTTTTTTTTTTTTAAAAAAGGCATTTGGGAAAATTTTGTAACGATTGTAATTTACATTGTCTGGGATAGCATTTCGAAACTGAAAGTAGTTTTAAATTTGTAATATTTTGCTCATTTTCTGCTGTTTGCTGTTTGCATTTAATACGGTGGAGGTCATTTAAAATGTAATTTTTGTGGAAGTATTGAAATGTATGGAGCATTTGCAGTAAAAAGTTAGAGCTTTTCATCAAAAACTAAGAAAAAAAGGTACAAAAGGCCTAAGTAGAATGTTATAACATTTTTTCTACATTTTTAAATATTATGTTATTTTTATGATTCAAATTGATGTTATTTACAAAATTATAAAGAACTATCAAATTACAAAGGAAATGAAACATGAAATTAAAATTTCCATTAATTCAATCTAATTTTACAATTATTTGTATCATTTTTATACCTTTTGATTTAAAAAAAATGATGAAAAAACAAACTTTTCTCAAAATTCATTATTTAGAAAATTTTGTCAATTAACTATGAGAATGACTTTTCGGATATTTTTGATACTATTTTCAGAAACTGAATTTTTTTCAACATTTATCATTCAGTTTTTTTTATAATATCATCTTTTTCTTTCACATCTTTCATAATTAAAATTCTTATCATGTGATAACAAGATGTTTGTTTTGGTTTGGAGTTTCGATATCCTCAAAAGCCACGGACAGAAAATTTTCTATTCATCGCTTTTGAGGCATCCATTTTTCGCTTTTAGGGTTATTAAAAAATGATGAAAAGCTTTGTCACATTTGGCGACTTATTGCCAAAAAAAGCTACGACTTGGCGAATGTCCGCCGTTTATTCGATTTTCTTGAGAACATATTTTTTTGTTGGATTGATTCCACGTGACTCAAAAAAATAATGTTTTCTCATGAGAATATTAAATTTACGATAGCAGATTTCAATTTATTTATCATAACTAATTTCATTTATTATAATCAATTTCATTTCCGTGTAGTGTTTTTACAACTTAGTTACATTCCCACAACTATTTGATTAAAAAAAAAAAAAGACCGAATAATTGGAAGTGGCTTGCAAGTAATAATTAACAATAGAGACGTGGCCATTAATACTCTCGTCATTACTTTTTAAAGAAACGGACGTCGTTACGATTGTGATCTTGTATAATTCATCTTTTAAACAGATTTAGAGATTGCGCAGCGTCCGGCTTAAGACAGAACTCTGACGCATCCGAGCGAGTGGATGAGCAGCGCCGGCCATCGGTAACCGATACCGGACTCTCGTCCGAATCACATAATTAGAAGCGAGTTAATTGCAACAATTCCTCGCGAATGTTACCTGCCTCTTGGGCTGGGATAAGGCTAATTAAATGTCCTGTATGCATGCGAACGCACCGGTGCGAGCACGCCATTATGGATGCATTTATCAAGAATGGCTTGGATTCCGCCACTGAAGCGGGAACAATGGCTTGGTCAGATGGATAGGGGGGAATTAAATGAAATTCCTGTAAATCCTTCACAAACACAGTTTATTACTTACCGGTAAAGCGTTATAACTTAAAAGAATGACGTATTTTAATCATTCAGTATACTATATAAAGGAATATAGGTATTGTTTCGTGAAAATAAACTGTCACGACATTTATCGCTCGTATATAAAAATAATAATAATACAAGCCTAAAACTCAAGTGACCACTCGTTTAATAAAAATTTTAATAATGTGCATCTTTCCTGAAATGTACACTGAATGATTCGTTTACACAACAGTCTGAAGTATGTAAAAGTTATCTTAGTCAAGAAATTTGCCTTTTATTTTTCTTTGCAAATTTTATAGATGGGAGCCCAAGTAACAAACAATACTGTATAATATTGTAAATGTTGGTAAAATAATACTGTACAGTATTGTTTTACAAAATTGAAATAGAATAAAAACAAAGGCCTTTTTTTTATATAAAACAATAATGAGTCCTGATTTCGCACAATATAGTTTTCCCAACATTCAACAAATCAGTTTCGAAAGCTATATCCTCAAACTTAATTCTAGCAACCTATAATGGTAGGAGAAAAAAACTAATAATTTACGGTGCTTCTTGATTATTTTTTAAATCTAAAATTGCCATACTTTTGTTTTTCACTTGTCTATTCGAGATTACCATATCAATTATGGTAATTACTGCAATTCCCTGCAAATTTTATAGATAGAAGTCCAAGTAACGGACAATACTGTATAATATTGTAAAAGGTAGTAAAATATTATTGTATAATATTGTTTCAAAATATTGAAATAGTATAAAATATAAGATTTCTTTTTATATTATCCAATATTGAATTCTGATATCGCACAATATAGTTTTCAAGGTTTTAATCAAATTAGTTTCGAATGTTATATTCAGAAAATTAATTCTAGTTATCTATTATGATTGGAGAAAAATCTATAATAATTTAGCATGCCTTTTGATTATTTTTTTAATCTACAAGTGCTATACTTTTGTTTTCACTTTCTTTAAGATTCGAGACGGGAGACTATGAAACGCAAATAGCGATTATGGTAATTCTATGCTTGATTAGAAAAGAATTCGTGCACTCCTGCATCTAATGAGTGCACTTCTGCATCTTATTTTGGTTTGCCCTTTCAATTTTGTAGCCTTTTTTATGACTTCAAATTAAAAATATGATTTGAATTTAAAGAGACCATCTAACAGTTTCTCAAGCAACTAATATTTTCCATTAGAATAAATTAAGGTTGTTAGATTAAAAAAAATAATAAATTTTAAATATATGGAAGATAAATTTTTTTTCGAAATTATTTACCATTATTTTAGTTTATGAAAATTAAAATTTCAGTACTACAAAAGAAAAGTAAAATAAAATATTCTGTAGAGAAAGGATAGCTCACAAAGGTCTTGATAGTTTGCTTAAATTTAATAATGTACGCATGTTCGATTCATAATTAAAGTTTAGTGATAATTTTTTTCAAAAGCAAAATTTTTTAATGCCTATTTATTATTTCTAATTTACTTTTCTTTCATTTTCTAAAATTAATATATTTTACTTTAAATAACTAAAGGACGAGCTAAAGTAATGAAAATCGGATTCTTTTTAAATCATTACAAAGAGTCAAAATTAAGATATCAAAAATTACACACCACTTGTTTGATCACTTCAGGAAAAAAGATATAAAAGGGAATAATAAACTGGTATATTCCTTTGTTAAATATAGTAATATTGCAACGTTGAACAACGTAGAATTTATATTATAATTTCATAAAATTGTAATAACGTTGTTCAATGTCGAATTTTAAATATAGTTTTCCTGTTATACGTTGTTCAATGTCAAATTTTAAATACAGGTTTTTTTGCTATACGTTGTTCAAAGTAGAATTTTCTACATTATTTTCACAATATTATACAATATGTATCTTTTGATGAAAAATTGTTCCAAATACTTTTTTGGAATATAGTCCCGAAATAAATGAATTATAAAACTATGACTAATATTTCAGTTCCAAAATTTACTGTATCCATCTTTTAGAAACTTCAGTGTTCTTTGAATATTGTTATCTATTTTATAACATTATTTATTCAATATTCCTCGATATTCACAATATTGCTTGATATTTTCTAAATAGCTTAAAACTTTACTCATTCATAGGTGAATGTTATGTAATATATATATATATATATATATATATTCGCTTTCACAGAAAGCCAAAAGCATTTACACAATTGCTCACCTTATTTAAGAATATTTGTAATTGAAAATATGCATTTAGATGCCATTTTAAGGCAGGATCGACTATTTTGAGTCCCTTGCATATACAATAACTAATAACAATGTAGATTAAATATCATTTCACTTTCATCACTTTTTATTTTAGTTTGGAAGCAGACTGGATTTTATTTTTGATCTTTTTTTGATTGTCATTAGCATCATTTCGAGTAAGATGAATGCTTTGTTAATAAATGGATCGAAAAAAGTTTTTTAGCGCCACTCTGCCGCCTTTGTATTCATTGCACAAATCCCCAATGCACTACCGAAAAAGAAAGTGACGAATCCTGCTACTTCCACGCCGAGGATTGACACTTTTAACAAAGGAAAGATGAAAGTAAAAAATTAGAAGGAGAAAGATAAAGAGGTGTGAAAGGAGTCTTTGAAGCCGTGGCAATCCATGTCAAGACCAGAGCCTGGTCTTGTCACCTTCCTTTTGCTTTGGTTTACCTCTTTCAGGTCAGGTTTCTTCGCTAGACGTGTATAAAATTGTGTGAAGGACTTTCGACGTGAGCTAATAAGAAAGATAAAAATTAGACTGCTGAAGTATAAAGTAACATAATTAAAATATTATTAAATTATTTGACTTTATTTTTATAGCATGAAACTAAAGAGATCTCGGCTGAGTTTCAATAACCACTTTTCTTCGTTAAGTGAAATGTATAAGCAATCAAGAACTATTAGATTACAGCGATGGTATGCCAAAAGTCAAAATCACTCGCGGAATATTATATTTTATTTGCTGCTCTCATTAGTTTTGATTTTATGAGACAGAATTATACATTTTAATAAATTTCTGACACTTTCATTTACCAGCACTTTCGCCCGGGAATCAAAATTCACCTTCACGCCATCTTCTCCGTCATGCATAGCCCCTTGAAGGCCTGGTGGGAATGTCTCGGCTTTGGAATGGGAAGGTTTCCGGTTCGAGACCCGATTCCACTGAAGAAGCGTCGTGGAATAAGCGGATCTGAGGCACGTTAAATCCGTTGGTGCCAAACATCCTCCCACTGGTTTGGTGTGTAAGTTTGGAAAGGAGGGTACCGGGTCAGGTGTCGTTCTCGTCATCTGACCGCGGTTCAAAATGACGAGGTCCGTCCCAAAATAACTCGAGTGTTGCTTTAAAACAGCACTTTAATATAACTAAACTAAGCTAAGTTTAGATTATGAATGGGTTTTTTTTAAGATTATTATTTTTTTAATTAGTGATCTACATGAAGAGATATATTCATAAGAAAAGAAATGTTTATTCAATACATGTTTTGTTGGAAAAGCTCTAACTAAGTTTGAAAACATAAGTGCAAGGAAAAATTTGATTCAACCTCTTCTCTATAAGCTCATTCATCATAAATGACTTATAATCATTATATCTGCAACGGGATACTGAATTCTAATTTAGACAAGGTAAATTTAATTAAGTTTGATTTTACAATTTTAATTTAGAATTACTGGGGATTATGGATTATTTGGAAATCTAACAGCGAAATTTTCAATTATTATTTATTAAATGGCCCAAATGTACGTTTCAAAGTTTCGCAAAAACACTCTTCCCAGCATATATCAACATGAGCACACCAGAACTTCGAATAAGGTAGTAAAAAGGATGCAAAAGCTACAACGTTAACCCTCCAGCTGCATATCCCACGATTAACGCAGGTTGCCAATCAGTACATTTTCTATTGTATCCCGCGTTTTTTGCAGTTTAGATTGTTTATTTTTACGATTACAAATTTGTATTATATGTTATTATCGTGCAACATATAGTATCAGCTCACTTTGTTTGAAAAGTATGTGAACTTATTTATAAATAACTCATATAAATAGCGATTTTTAAAAATTACGGTCAAAGGGTTAATTTACATTTTTTTACTGTCGTTCATCTCTAGTTGAAAATTCGCATTAAAAAAAGGGGGTAAGAGGAAAGAAGAAAAGGGGAATATTTTATTTAGCAATAAAACTCAATTTATTGACTGATTTAGGAGATGAACAACCGCTCATCTTTCAGAGTACTATCCCTTAGCGAAGTACAGTCATGAAAATTGTTGGTCTCGGAACCTTGATGTGATCAGTATGCAGCAGGGTATGAGAGAAATATTCTAAACTGGATGATACCTACAACATAATAATACGTATTAGAGATCCTAAAAGATGAATATTGTAACAGCCGATTAGTATTGTACACATTTTAACCCGACAGAAAATGTAAAAGAAAATCTATTGGTACAGAATTTTTAATGTCGATTTCAAACGGAACTTATACTGTTCTTTTTTTTCCTGTAATCGCAGTGTATCCTCTTCTTTCCGAAATAAAGTAATAACATTAATAAACTGCTGAATACATAGTTATAATATTCATATTGAAACATTTCTAATATTTTCTTATACATTTTTTCATACAATTATTCATGGCATATTGAACATGAAACTCTTTTCAGAGACGGAGGGTTATTGTACAACCTCTCCACCATCCATCTCTGCCTATGACATGTACAAGATTCCTTTAAAGAGGGCCGCGTCCGAATTTCGAGTCCGAAAGGCCCACCCTGACATCTCGCCTTGTTACCAGGGCGTCATTTTTCCGGAGGGCCAATGGGAGGGTCCGCCCATCCCGTGTCTTTCCCTGCGAAGATGGGATTTTGCGTCAATGGTGATGCATCGATTACCGAATCCTTTCTCCGGAATTCACGAGGTTTGTTCCGGTCTCCGCTAATGATAATGTCACCGGAGTATTTTTGAAACGGGCGATGGTAATATGTAGCTTTTAATTAGTGGGTCAGTGATGCAAGTTTCTCTTGACCCGATAATAAGTTCTGTTCGCCTATGACGTCACAATTAGATCAGAGATATTTTATAATTCCTGAGAGGCTTGAGTGAGTTTCTCGGCAACAAGAGAATTATATTTGCATTAAATGCTGATGCATTGTACACTGTTTTAGTTTGAAATAAAAAGTGACTTTCTTTTCGAATTGAATGCCTACAATATTGAAATACATTTTACTGTTTTTCTTTATGTGTAACTTGTGTCTTTCGTCTTAGGGTATCAGCTTAGAGGTCGTCATAATTTTTTTTATTCAAGTTCAGAAACACGAAGTCCTTCTCCAACTACTCCTATATCTATTTTATGTCTATTGTAACCTGCCGGGGGGGGGCTCAAGTCAGAAACTTGAGACTTATTCCTCCAAATGTCCATCTTGTCTGTACACTTGGCGCATGCCAAACTTGCCATCATGTGTGATTTCCATGTCAATGGCATAGCTTCGATGATAGAAATGCTGGCTCTAGTTTTGCCTTCATCAACTAGCGGCGACCGCAGTTAAAATGGCCATTGGCTGTTATACAGCCTTTTAGAGAATTTTTCCTATTCTATAAATTTTAAAGACGTCGTAAAACATTCAGTTTGTCAGATGACTGTCGAAAAATGGTATTCTCCGTGGTTTTAGCGCCCATTTCGAGATTTTACCTCATGACTAATAATCTGCATTTTTATAAAACCTTATGCTTCTTTATATTTCGCATTTGCTAGGACACAGCGAAATAGTTAAATATTTTTATCTGATTAAATTAATTATCTAAGAATTGCAACTTGTTAGCTATTATACATTAAAAACAAGATGGTTATAATAAAAGTGACTCTATTCATTTAATTCAATTACTAGTTCGTTCTGCTTGAGATACGTCATTGAAACTGGGTTTGTGAACTATATAGAAATTTTGATTTCTGGATGGTGCTTTTTATGTAATATATAAAAGTCATTATTCAAATTAGGATCTTTTAAAAATATCAGTAAACAGTACCGTAAAATCATTAATTATCATGTATTTGTGCAGTAATGGCCCATCAGCGTTGCAAGAATTTTGACGTTTGAAAGGCATGCGAATAGAACTTATGTCGAAGGATGGAATGCAAAAGATGATTCTAAATTTGAAGGGATTAGGAAGTTGGGTGTGCCACTGGATAAGGACGAAAACGGGATAAGATGGCTATTATGAACTTCTATGGTAGCAAGTCATTCATGTTTTAAAAGAGCGTGACTGTTTAGGGACTACTGTCTTCATGCTAGATGAATCCACACTGCCCCAAGCGACGGAACTGCTTCATACTCGCTTTGGATATGACAGCCTGGCCTCCTCATTCTCCAGACTTTGATCCCTATAATTTCAAGCTGAATGGACTCCTGACAAATCGAGTCGGTGGAGAAAACGATTCTCTTTGTTTGAAAGAAAGCAAGAATAGCTCGCTATATTGCTGGGATTCCTCAAAAAACATTTCGCGCTGTTGTTCAACACACTTTGAGAACGTGATTGCCTAAAATGGAATGCACATTCAACAAATGATATGATTAAACAAAGCCTTGAACTTCAAATTTGTGTCTTTTGTTCTTTATGTGCCAACTTTTCACTTAGTGATCGATATTTGACTTGACTCGAATAATGTTTATTATAGATTACTTTTTTTCCAAGTCGGAATAGCGTAAGGGTCAAATTTCATCAAAAAACGTCAAACAGAACGGTCTCTGCATAAATGTGAGAAGATTCACTTTAATTATAACCACACTGTATTATTGCTCAGCTTTAACCAAATTAAAGTTGAAACATCACAGTTTTTTATATAAAATTCAAAGAGGTTATTATTCAGAAAATGGTGATTTCATCAAAATAAATAAACATGAAAGTACTGAAGTTGTTTTCAGTTTCATTTTAGAAGATCACGCGTTATTATGAATTGGGAAAAAAAATTGAATTTTGCGTTGATAGTATGTTCTGAAATACATATTTATGTTTATTTTTTTATTTTAATTGTAAAATGAAATTCAATAAGGACAAAACAAATGAGAATTAAATAATTTTCAAATCATATCAAAAATAAAAAAAATCAACTTACATATCAGACAAATAGAAACAACCATAGGAAATAAAATCTCAGTATATATATCTTATTTTGATAAAAACATACTTAATTCATCATCCATTCTTCGTAATAATTTTCCCCTTAAAATCTTTAAAATGTACCTTGCATAAAAACGAATTTTATGGTTTGGTTATCCTATTTAGTTAATTTTTCTTTTATAAGTATATTAATTAGGCATAACGTTAGTAGAAATGAATATTTGGAAAGAAACAATCAAATCGTAATGCGTTAAAAACATATAGCATATGCGGTTAAGTATCTATTAGATATTGAGACAAACGGATCTACATATTGCTTAGAATTCTCATGATTTATAAATATATTCTCCTGGCTATTGATTAAATTTTAAATTGTTATGAAACGCAAGCTTTGTTTTTGTCTAAAAAGTTTGTAAATCCTTGCCCAAAATAAGTTGCTAAGAAACAACAACTTGTCACTCTAGGGGAAGGGCCTCGATATTTCCTTTCTGTTTACAATTTTATTTGAAAGAACAGAGGCCAGAAGGACAGGAGTAATAATCGGATCTTCTGACCGAGGATTAGAGGCAGAACATCCCGACAGCAACAGACATTCGTTCCAATTTGTTGGCCCTTCTCGGGGTTAGAGAAGGAAAAAAAAAGTTTTTTGTTTCCGTCCTTACAGCCCGCTTGCTTTATTTGAAGGCGTTAGTTCACCCAAAAGAAAATGTGTCTCTCCTAATTGCAAGCTCTTACAATTTTCTTTTTTGGTTTCTCTCAAAGCTATTTTTTTTCTTCATAGACATGACTTTTCCATCAAAATTGGAGAGTCGCGTTCCATTTCTCTTTCTTAATTATGTAATTTCAAAATGGAACATAATTCATACAAACCTAACCATTCTTTATGAATTAAATCCAGACCAACGTGCCCGCTTCCTGGAAATGTAGATTCATTTTAATTCTTTAGAGTCTGTTATGTTGTAATTTATTTCATATCAATTCATTTAATGTGAAACTTAAGCAGAATTTACAAGTGAAGTTCTCTGTCGCTGTTGAAATAATCTTTACCTTCTAAACAGAGCTAGTGGTTAAACTAATAATTCTACGAACTACAAATAAGAAGATTCTTCTTTGCCGGCGTCCTGGCATAGGGGTAGGGCGTCTTCCCCGTGATCTGGGCGTCCCGGGTTCGAGTCCTGGTTTGGGCATGGTTGTTTTCCTACTTCTGTGTTCTATCTGTGAGGTGTGTGAATGTGCCCTCCTGTAAAAAGGGGTTGTGCAAGCGAATGAGTGATGCGTGAGTAGTCAAGTCGTACTCTTGGCCCTAGTTGGCTCTACGATAAAAACAAGAGGTGCTCCCCCTAAGGCTTAAATCGGCTGTCTTTGAACAGCGGGCTTGTCCGTGTCAAATGCCATAAGAAACAACAGATTCTTATTTATTATCAGTTTAATTTTTGATTTCACAAAGTTAAATGGAAAAAAAGTTAAATGGAAAAAATTAAAAGTTGATCAAAAGGTACAAAAAAGCATTTTTTTTTCTTACCCTTTAATATCAATATTATTCCGTTATATTAATATATTATTGTTCAGTTATAAATAATTCAATTTAGTTAATATCAATATTATTCAGTTGTATTAATATATTATTCAGCATATTTTTTGAAACTCTAAATATTTATGCCGGAAACAACTACAACATAATTTATAAGAAACAGCTTTAAATGATTTATCAAAAATAGTACAAATTTGGCCATATATAAAGAAATTTGCAAAAAAAATATATTATTAACACATCCCCTACCACAACTCGCACCTAATATTCGAATCATCCATCTAGTTAGATGCCCCATTCTTTGCTATCTCTTAACTATAGTAGAAAAGAGGTCATCTAATAAGATAGATGGTCTGGTATAATTGCATGTTATCTGTAACGCACAGTCGCGTAATCCGGCAATCAATGTGTTAAAGACATTTTTGTAACAAAAATGGTATTTAAATCTCTCAGCAGGCGCGTTATGTATGATACACAAGACAAAATTTTTGTTTTACATATTTTTACTAGAGGGCGCTACGAAAGTATGCCTTTGGCTATCTTTGCAGCTTTTGTCGAGGAACTGTTAACCAACTTTTTGAATTTGAGATTTTAATAGAACTTTGCGAATCGTCTTTTTATATTACAGAGTTATGCGCGATCGTTGACGTGAGTCTCTGTTGTATCGTTTTTTCATTGTTGATTTAGAAAAATTAATTATTTTAAAAATGATGTTGCTTCAATCAACAATTATTCCATTATTCATTAGAAGAACAGCAAAGAAAAGCTACTTAGAAGGAAATATCAACAAAAGCCTCCAACGTTTTTATGGAAAGATACATTGAATGAATAATATCTTACTTTTTTGTAAAGCAAACTGAAACTAAACGTGTTGAGGAAAAACGGCAAAACAAGATTTTGAAGAAGAGTATGAAGTGTTATCAGGTAAGATTCAATGATGTCAGATTTACCGATTGACCATGTAATTTCAATAATTAAACCTTTAAAATTTTTATAATAACATATGTATGAAATGAACACAGCTTTTCAGTACAATATTTGTTAGTATATGCTGGGCATTTAACCTCTTGCTTTCGGATGGCTCCTTTTAACCATACTCTCTTTTTAATAATGCATATACACCATTTAAGACTCTGCATTATTTTAAAGTTTCATTTATTGATTTTTTTTTAATTGTGATTGTTAAAAATACTTGTTGAATGGTAAGAAGATGTATATTAATTTTTCGGGGAAATCCTTGTATTAGGGGCATAGTTATGCATCCAATTACTGTTTAGAGTGTGCAAAGGGTTAATATAATGTCCCAGGTTCGCAAGTGATAGATGGCGTGCTCAAAGCCGGATTACAACATTGATCCACATTATTTGAGGCTAGTATATGTTTAATCTGTCACTGTCTGCAAACGCCCTTTTGTTAGTGAGGCGCAAATGTTAACCACATTCATGAGTCCTCAGAGATCATATTTAACACCGACAAAGTCATTTTCACAAAGCATGCAACAAATTCAATTAAATCGTAAACTATGGAGGCAATTTTACTGTTTCTGTATAAAATCTTGTCACTTTTAATCGTTGCTTATATCTAACGCTGCCTAATTGCGAAAAGCATTTCTATTTAAAAGCAACTGTTTTACATGCATGCATTGATTCACATCCTTTGTAAAATGAACTCGCAAATTCTCAAGTTTGACAAAATCGGTTCAAATCATTCCGCACATTTATAAACATTATGAAAATATTCAGACGGTATCGTATTTATCATCATAGTTAAATGTAAATTTTTATCCATTTCAAATTATTGCACATCATATTTGAACTCAAATTTGAGGAAGGAAATTAATTCAAAACCCTTAAAAAGATGTTTTAAACTACTTTGAGCTTCACGGTATATTCGTACTGTTGGAAACGTAATGAATTTTTTAAATCAAAAATGAAATTTGAATTTGTTTAAGATCCTATTCAGATAAATAACTTTATAAATATTCGCTTCGTGCAATCCGGTACTATAAAGTATTTTATATCTAAAAACAGCAACCCTCTTTAAACGCTACAATGAGAAAATTGATGCTTATTTTAAAAATCATATATAAAATGGAGTATTTCGTTTATGAATAATTTATTAATTTTTCTATCTTAATAGATAGTAATAATTTCTTCACTAGCCTTTAAAACATTCATACCGTAGAAAACAATATTCAGATATCAATCCTTTTAAGCCCATAAAATATCTACAAGCTATTTAAAATATGCATGAACAACAATTAACTTGATTTAAATAAATAAATACAGCTATTAAAGTTATTCGTTTTCGAGCAAAATTTTAAAAGACAAATAATCAAATATAAAAGGAAGTATTTATTTTGACAATCCCTAGAGATTTAAAATGCAAGATTAATTTACAAATAATCACTATCCTTAAACAGACGAGGAAAATGTAAATAATTTTGAGACCGTTGATATTTGAATGCCGTGGAGGATGAAAACAAATTTATCTTTCAAATATTTAGATAGAGATGTCGGAATAAATATAAAAACGAAAGAGGATTGTTTCTTCCTTCGATTCTCAGAAGAGATATTTCTTCTGTTCATATATTTTGGCAATTTATAATTAACAACCATTTAAGTGAATAAAAATTAGTGATATGTACTTGCAATTAAAAAGAAACAACAATAATAACGATACCTTTATTAACGTAGAATACATTTTTTAATTGATACCCAAGTTGCAAATTGATAAACAATGCTTATTTGTTTTGATAATGTGTTATAAGACAGAAAACGCTTGCAATGTCTACAAATAATAAATGAGAACGCGTGTCTCCTCTGTGACTATTTGATTTAGAACTACCAAATTAACATTAATACAATTGGAGGGTGCACGCAGAATTACTGCTTTGAAATTTAAATTTAAAAAATGAAAAAGATGATAGTATTTTTCCTTTAATGGCATACCAAAAGCATTAGAATAGAAAATGAAGTTCACATTATTTTAAATCCAAAATACTCTCTTTGTATTTATACTAATTTAACCCGTTGCACTCGGATAGTGACTCTCACTCACAATTAAAGATGGTGCATCATTTTGACGTTTTATTTTTTTTTTTTCAATTTTGAATTGTTATAAACACCTGCAGAATGGTAAAAAAACGCAGATTACTTTTTTTAAAAATCCGATTTAAAACCGTTATGTATATTTATTTTCCAGAGCAATAAACAAATCTTTGTATTAGGTGAATAATTATGCATCAAATTACTTTTCCGAGTACAAAGGGTTAACTATCGTACAATGTTTTCGTGAATTTTGGAAATTTTAAAAATATTCTTTTGCATAAAATTCAATATTACTTCTCATTGTTACAACGAAATGTAGACCGTTTTCATCGTTTCTTCATATATTTAAATGCATTATTTTCTTCCCTTCTTGAAAGCAAAGTAAGGAATATTTTTATAATTATTTTATTATCTTATGAAGAATCAGAAAATGAAACTGCATTACAGCAAAGAACAACGGTCAATTTAAAATAGACTATTCAGGCACTAAAAATCTTCATGCCATTATGATGTCATAAAACTTGACTACGTTTGCTATCGTATAAATTAAATGCATATCTGGAAAATCAGCAATGTTATGATTTATTAGATACCAGAACTTTTCACATTAAATCCAATAACTCCTTTTCGCTTCTTGCAGTGCGTGTCCATTTCTATCACTGTGTCCCAAAAAACCCGAAATTATTTTTGCCAGGTCTGTGTGGGTCTAAAATTCAATCCAATCATCATGTAAAATAAGTTTTTTTATATGCACCGGTGATACTAAATTGCTTGTAAAATTCGTCACACTTTTGCCCAATAATAGGCTTGAGAAACCGCAGATTGCAATAAAAGCAGCAGCAACTCTAGCATTTGTTAAAAAAATGAGAAGATACGATTAGAAAAATAGTTTATTTTGCCATGAAACGGTTATGGCTGGGATAAATTTCCACTCGCATAAATATTACTTTTGCTTCATTAATGTATGAAGCATTTTATAAATGAGTTAAAAGACAGAAAAAGAGAATTTATGATCATAACATTGCATTAGGAAAGCAAAAAATAGAAGCGAAACAATTTTACAAAATAAATGGATAAAGACAGAACGACGAAGATTACGAGCAACTGTGTCGCCAAAATGGCAAAGTAAGATTTTCTATGCTACTTAGCGCTAAACAGGACGTTATGAAATGAGCTTTAAAAAATATCGCATCCGAATCAGATGCGATATTTTATTTTGGACATTTATTACTCCCTCCATCAATATAGGAACGGATAGGAAACATGAGATATTTAAACGTGGTCATGGTAATTTTTTAATTAATTGCTACTTTAAATAAACATATATGTTTCAAAAATTCTGTTATTTGATGCATGTGTCCGAATTGTCATTTCCGTAAAAAGAATTTAACTTTTTTCGCTTTAAATACAGAACATCTGTGCATAAAATATTGATTTCTGGTATATAAGACTAAATTTTGTTTTAATTTATAATAATTAACAATCGAAATTATTTTTTATTGATTTGATAAACTTCAGATTCTTCCTCTTCAATAGTTACTAATTTTAATAAACCATTGGACGTATTCCTAATTCAAAACCAAAGAATGTATTCAATCGGCAGTTGATAAAGCAGTTACATAAAAGTTATATTTTTGCTCCATTTTTTTTTTTCTTCCAAAAATATCATTTGCAAGAAAAGTTATTGGTCAAGAATTATATTCATATTCTTTTTATCGATATAAATATAAGGTATCCCACAATGTGCAGTATATAATATTTGCAGATTCGGATAGAACACGTCAAGACAAATATTTTGATGTATAACGTGTGGGGTCCCCGAATATAGCGTCACAGTCTAATTACGGTATGAAGCTTGTGTCATGAAAATTTCAAGAAATGAGAGAAAAAAAAAAAACAAGTGAAAACCAATGTCAATACAACAGAATTTTAATGTCAGTCCTTCGAACAATGACATGATGAAGTCTGGTATCGAAGTTCGCAATAGTTTTCCACAAAACATCTATTCCAATTTCCTTGATCTTGGTTTCAATTGCTGCTCCCAAGTCGTCTGTATGAGATACACTGTGACTTTCAAACTTCCCCATAAAAAAGTCGTACAGGTTAAGATCCGAGAAGTAAAGTGGCCACTTTATACCATTGCCTGCTTTCGTAATGAAATCCAACCTGATCAGTCTGTCGTGAAAATGCTCCGCTAAGAGATCGAAGTTTCGCTGAATGCGGTGAAGTCAAGCACCATCTTGCATAAACTAATAATAGCTTACCTTGTCTATGCCATGCAAGAATGAAAATTATAGCTCATATTGTGGATTTTTTCCTCATTTCACAGCCCCAATAATACACAGTAATTTCTTAGTGAGTAATGTGTAACTCATTCTCATCAAACCTGTTTTCTAGCCTTATATGCCATGGCAGTAATGTGCATATTCATTTTCAAGCGATCTTCTCCTGCCTCCAGTTTCCGCAAATTTGCATAGTCACTTAGGGAAGCTTCCCTGTTCAGCAATAGTCATATTCATCGGAATTTGCAATACAAACAATCGATTCGTAATTAACGTTAATTTGTGTAATTAGACAATGATGCTGTATTCGGAGACCCTCACATGTCATGCATCAAAACACTTGTCTTGTGCCGGCGTCCTGGTATATTGGTAGGGCGTCCTGGGTTCGAGATCCTGTTCGGGCGTGGTTGTTCTTCATCTGTTCTATCTGTGAGATGTGTGAATGTGCCCCCTAGTAAAACGGTGCTGTGCAAGCGAATGTGATGCGTGAGTAACTAAGACGTAGTCTTGGCCCTAGTTGACGCTACTAAAAACAAAAGACGCACCCTCGGCTTAAAATCGCTGATTCGTCACCGAGCTTGTCCATGGCAAGTGCCATTATAAACAACAACAACACTTGTCTTGTCGTGTTCTATCCTAATCTGTAAATATTTGTCGCTGCACACCTTGTGGGACACCCTATACATATGCATCTAAATATTTCTTATTGACACTGTCTGTCTGCAGTGGAAATGTCAGATATTTAAGCGTGGCCAAGATACTTTTTCAATTAATTGCTATCTTAAATACATATCTGAATTTCGAACATTCTGTTATTTAACCCATGAATCCGAATTGTCATTTTCGTACAAAGGGTTAAACAATTTTCGTTTTTAATAGAGATATTCCTTTCTTTTGGCTACATGGTATACAAAAGTAA
The DNA here is from genome assembly GCF_947563725.1 of Argiope bruennichi. Taxonomy (NCBI): domain Eukaryota; kingdom Metazoa; phylum Arthropoda; class Arachnida; order Araneae; family Araneidae; genus Argiope; species Argiope bruennichi. The sequence goes on from NC_079159.1 coordinate 118,150,856, forward strand.
ATTATGCGTTAATATATCAGAACTTCGATTGACAATCGATATTATTTTTGTTGTTTGTTACACTTCATATCCTTCCTCTTGAGTTGTAACAGACTATAATAAACCACTGAACGCATTCATAATTCTAAAATAAAGAACCTATTCAATCGTGCGTTGATGGAGAAGCCAGGATTAGATTTTTCTTGTGCCATTTCTTTTTCGATAATCTCGTTTGCGAGCAAAGATATTGATCAAGAGTTATATTGACTATTCGTTTTATCGAGCTAGACACATATGCATCTAAATGTTTCTCATTCAGACTTTCTGTCTGCATTGCAATCATAATGAAAAGAATTCTTCTCATGATTCCCCACCGAGGGGTGAGCCAAGGTCTCCATCCACTTATGCAAATGCCGAATTTTCGAACGCCGAATGAAAATTCCTCGTCTTGCATTATTCATGTCCTCCTCAATGGAAGGTTCTGATCAGCGAGTCACACTTGACTCGAGGTTTAAAGAGTGTTGATTTCTTTCCGGTCTAAAATTAATTTGCTTCCTAATTTACGCTGCAATTTCCTACGAACGCTAGGATATTCGCATAAAAACAACAAAGACGATACTTGATGTCAGTGCAAGCTGGACAGTCTTCAAATTAACTTGAAAATTTATTTCGCATTAAATTGGAGAAATATTGGAAACAAGAGAATGCCAGTGTAGCAGTTGATATATATACCACAATGAATAATTCATTCGTTTCTATAACTTTATCACGCTTCTGGTAGTTTGCTTTCATTTTAATTCTTGGTCTTGACATCGGACAAGAAGACAGGAAAAGACATTACGTCTTGTCATTGTTTCTTCAAGTTTCTCAAAAAATAAATAAGATGCTATTATCATAATAATCGTATGATTGCTTAAACATTTCGTCTCAAATCATTTCATTTAAACATATTATGCTTCAAAACATACTTCCTGTATGTAACAAAATGATAAATCTATATTTTATTTTAAAATGCTCAAACATCGAAAACATGTTATACCAACTAGTTACTGTTTGCCAACGAATTTTAAAACCATACGCGCTTTTGCACATGCGTTAGGGCTTAATTCGACAAAATAAGGGTGAGAGGAAAGATAAGAGGAGGGGATGTTTGCATTTAACAATGTAGCGAATTCCTGAAATGCATACATACTTCCGAAACTCACCCCTTAGTAAAATAGAATAGTCAAATAATGGTCGTCTCAGGATGCTGCAACGAACAGTAGAAATAATATTTTGTAAAACGGCTACTTCAAAACTGATTGCTGAAAATGGTTTTTTCCCCCATAATTAAAATATATCAATTTACTTAGAAAACTTTATAAAAGATTAGAATAACGATATTCAAAATTTCATGGCTAGTTTGGATTTTTTAGCAGAAAATGGAAACATTAAATTAATTAATTTGTTTAAAAGCTGGAGTGTCAAGAATAATTCACTGAATATGATTCCTTAAGACTAAAAGACTATAAAATTTAGACTTTATAACTTTTTATTGACAGAAACTCGATAATATATTATTATTTACAGGATTTCAATCCTTTTGAAATTAAAACTAAAAATTGAATTTTATAGTGAATCAGATAAATTTTTATTAAATATTTCTTTGAGATATTACATACATTATATAAAAATATTCTTTTGTGCGCATAAATCTTTAATACCGAATGATACTGTTTTCTGTACTCAAATTTCTACAAAAACAATGTTTTGTTTTAGCAAACAAAAAAAAATATTTATTAAAGTTTAATCACTTCCCCTTCAATTTAAAATTCACATTTTACAAAATTAGAGAGAGATATAGTACAGGTAACAAAATGGCGTAAGACTTCTATAACAGCATGAATTATATGTCTATAAAATGACTTCTATAACAGCATGGATTATATGACTATCAAATGGCTTCTACAACAGCATGACTTTGGAAACTTTAAAATATCTTGCTGAAGAAGCTATTAAAATAACCTAAGTTACCTAACATATTCAATTGAAAGTATTAGCAAATATTAATCCCGGCAAACTAACAGTTAGCCAAAGGCGGCCAGCTAAAGAATTATTATTGGCATAAGCAGAGGTTTTCATTTATAAAAGAAATCGAGTCGAAAAAGGGCGATGGGAAATGTTGAGCAACCGCTTAATTTATATAAATGAAACGAAGTTTTCATGCAATCTTAATGGAGGCCAAGCTCCTCACAGAATAAAATAATGTCAAGATTTTTTAATGAAGAACGAAATATTTTTCGAGATGAACAAACCAGGTAGAAAAGTGGAATGCGAATGTTCGAAGAATGCTACATTTTTACGCGAACCAACATCCCATTTGAATAATCCCTTTTTTGTCAGCTGTAAAATCCGTATCAAGATATACGTTCCACTAAGCCCCGTTCTACTAATGAGCACAGGGTGGAAAAGAATGCGTCGAACATTCCTGCGAGTACCACAATTAAAATTCGTCCCCGCGAAGTCACGATTTATTGTATCCCAGCATTCCCGGCGGTGTCGTAAAGCGGGCGTTTTTAGCACCGCCCACTAAGCCTTGAAATACGGAAGGACGCGATTAACATATTTTACGATACAGGGCTAGTTTGCGCTTGTTAAAATCACGAGTTAGGTGATTACGGTCGCAGTTGCCTTAAGATAATAATAATAGTTTACGGAAGACCTTTCCGAGAGTTGCTTAATGGTTATGAGGGGGTTCGCGTTGTTTCTCCCAGTTATATCTGGTAAAAATGGTTTTAAACATTCTTTATTAGCGCATTCTTTACAACTTCCTCAGACTTAAATATAAAATGTTTTGATTGGAAAAAGATGGCATCTCTATTAGGAAAAAAGTTTTTTTCCTCCCTCTATCTTTAAAAATGAATCAATTAAGAGTAAAGAATGGATTGTGCAAATAGGATGAAGTTTACGATAGAAATAAATATTTTTGTTTAAATAGTTTTAAAAATGGAAGTCGGTTATTTGAACGAAGCTTTACTGATTCAACATTATAGTATAAATCAAGGTACTGTTTTGAGAACGATGTCTGATTGCGCAATGAGTATGTTCGCTATTATCCAAATAAGTTGCCCATTTTTTTATTGTTTGAGAATATGCTTTGATCAGTCTTATATTCATGAAGTTCTAGAATTTTTAAATGCTACTTTCCAAATGTAAATGATACCATTTTCCGTTAAATAATCGAAAGTACGACTTGAACGACAAATTCAACAACGATCTCATCCAATTTTAATGAGTACAGCGCATGAGCATAGCTCATAACTGCTGGCATCAAAACTCCCCGTCATGGGAAAAAGTTGACGAGTTTCTTTCCAGTTGAGATGGATTGTCCAAAAGAAGTTCTTCGTCGCACAGTCATTGAAAAATATGTTAAGTTCTTTAAACTTTTGCATATTTTCGTGAGAGAAAGCAGACGTTTTTGGAAAGCTAAGTCGTGTGTGCTCCAGCACAATAAATAATTGCCGGTTCGATGGAGCTACTGGTATCAAACCTGCTAAAACATCTCATTCCAGTGCTTTTACAACTAACTGATTTAGACAGAAAAGTTAAAAATTCGCCACTGGATCTCTCGATCCAAGTCGTGGAAATTTTGAAATATAAATATCACTAAAAACAGCTTGTACACGTTGCTAGTGACTTCAAAAAACAGAAATGATACAAGCTAATAGCAATGATTTATCAATTACATAATGGTTTTCAAACTGATTTTCCAGCCCTTGCATTTTAGAATCCAATTCAAAGGCATTTTATGGTCAAATAAATTTTCCTAGCATTTCAATAATTGTTAATATTGTTTCACTTTTCCTTAGTTACTTCAGACGCTCCCAAGGGGGGGGGAGGGCATTTCTCCATTGAGGATGAGACGGCATGGTGGTTGGTTCTCTCCAGCAAGATGGGTAAAAAAAAAAAAAAAAAAAAAAAAAAAACCAGGAATCGGTTGCCTCCCATCGATGAAGGGACGAACTTCCCAAGGGTCAGTAATGGTCTTTAGGACTCAAACTCAGTTCCTGCCAGTGTTGCTTAGCTGTGGTCCGGTCATTTAGATTTTTCTGTATGCCTCAGGGCGTGTCAGAGTAGCCGGTTTAAGGTTACTTACTACATATAAGCACTAGAAACCCAATTTTTATATTTATTCATACTTGAAAGTATAATTTTCCTACAATTCCTTATTTAAATTTGTTACATTCATTGTAAAAGCGTCTCGTATCTTAATTGCATTTTTTATTCTTTATGAAGCATTATTTCTCAAGATCTTTTTATCCTTTTCAAGAAACAATCCGAATTACTACATGCACCTCATTAAAATATTTGAAAACGACGAACTTTGTATTTCTTTCTCCAAATTTACGACGCGCAATTTTTGTGAAATATTCTTTCGAAATTAAAATCCCCTAGAGAGAACGTCTTAAGACTTCAGTATAAAAAAGTTTATTTGAACTCATATCCGGTCCATCTTTCGATAATTAATATCGTGATATTCCGAAGGTCTTTGGGAAAGGAATTATTTTCCCATAATCCAGAAAAATGGAACTGCAGAATAATGAAAGAAAGTATGTTATTAAAATCTGCGGTACTCAAATAACTCCATTTTTTTTGTTATTACATTTAAGATACAGCAATGAATCTATATTCTTTAAAACTATCTTTAATATTTCATGATATTTCATTTTATTCGCTGTTAGTTGGAGTCGGGATATAACCGGAATTTCAGATTAATTTAATTTTTCAAATACCGAATTTCTGAATTCCTGTTATGCATAATTTTATCCTAGTAAAATTTTATTTCAAAATTAATAAAACATTCGGAAATCGCATAGATTTGAAACTTCTAGTTTATATAAATTAATGAGAGAAAAATTATTTTTCATATAATTTGGATTGCATTTTTATTATAACCATTATATTTCCAAATGTTTTCCTAATTGCAGTCACAGTAGAACCTTTAAAACAACAGCAAACTTCATTCTCTCTCTTGAGCAGTCTTGAGCAGATGCAATATTAACTATGTTAACTCTTTGACTCGTTGAGCATACCAGATTCGCCTATCTTCACGCGTTGTTTCATAAACAATCTTCACTGTGATTGCAATATGCCTTCAAATGTCTGTCTAACATATATTATAGGAATGTCCAGCGTTTGCAAGTATTTTAAAAGCCTAATTTTTCACTATCTTTATTACCTGATAAGACGCCTCATGATCAATTTTTTGGATTTTTAATGTCCATAAAATGTAATTCCACTCATTTGAATCTTGTTTACATTTTTAAGTTGCTCTTACATTCTTCTATTTTGAGTTTAGTTACATTAGCGTCCCTTTTTAAAGCAACAATGGGGCTATTTTGGGGAGGACCTCATAATTTTGAACCGCTGTCACATGACGAGGACGGCGCCTGAGCTGGCACCCCCTCTCCAAACTTCCACACCATATAGAGGGAGAATGTTTGGACCCGACGGATTTAACGTGCACCCGACCCGGTTAGACGGTTCTTCAGTGGAATCGAGTCTTGAACCTGAAAATTTCCAGTTCCCCATTCTCCCATTTGTAGAATGAGATTTTGTCTATTTGGCTTTCTATATGAAATTTCGTCTATCTGTTCTTCTAGTGGTTTTTAACCCCTTGCCTGCCGCGGGCGTATTATACGTGCCCCAAAGTCAATGTGTTAACTGCCCCTGGCGTATATATACGTCTCGCAACTATATACGTATATATACATGCCACTGGGGACCAACTCTCGTGAGTTATTTCGGCAGGTAAGGGGTTAATATAGACCATAGTTGTCCATTGCATTTAGAAATATAGAACTAAATCATTGTTTATCTAACGTGAAAGGTTTATTTAAAATAAATATTTAGCCTTTTAATCATTCCTAATAGTGGAAAACTATATTGTCGAGACTTTATTGAAATAATTTATTCCACTATTTGATGAATCAAAATGCTACTTATGATAAAGAATCGATAGAATATAAATAAGATTCCAAATAATCAAAATACACTTTGATAATAAAAGAGAAATAAGAAAAGACAGAAAAACACAGATGTTAAAAATTCGTTTTTTTTTTTTTTTTTTTGCATGTGTGTGTGTGTGTGTGACGAAAACGTAAAATACCTTATTAAAACAAAAACTGTAGGAGCAATATTTGTATTTGAATATGGAATAAATGCTACAGAAATAGAATTTTCGTATATAAATGCTCACTTGACCCTTTAGGCTTTGTAAACATGTTCTCCTATCTTAAACAAGCTTCTTTATTTCATTTCATTTGATGGTATAAAATTAGCTTACCTCTTATAATTTTTAAGTTTCCATCTATTCAGTTTTATAGCACTTTATTAATATTATTTTTTGGAGCTATTGAATTATTTCATATGTCTTGAAAGTAACTTGGATTGAAAGAATAGGTAAAAAGGTTCCAAACGGTATCGCATATTTAATTGTATACATATATAATAATTCCTGTTTATTCGCCGTCTAAAAATAATTATTTTCTGTTCATTTGAACTGAGGCTTCATTTACTTCTGAATTACCCTGGATCTTATTGTCCCACGCTGAGTCTATACGTGATGATCCCAAAATATTATCTCTACTAAATTCTCTTCTAAAGCTGGAGAAGTTCTGAAAGCTACGCTACGTTCTCTTTTCCTTGCAGTCTACTTTTTCACTCGTCTTTTATTCGGGCTGAGTTTTTTGTACTGTATTGTGTGGTGTTTTGTCTTTTTAGTTTGTCTTTTTGTTGAGTCATGGGTAAGGGAGGTTGTTGCCTGGAGCCCACCCTCTGGCCATACTTCGTCTCACAGGCATTAAGCTAAAATTTTTGTAAGTCCATCGGAACACAGGATAACAGAAATTTTGTAAAAAATACCCCCGGCTTGGCTATTACTGGTCAGCCGGGGGAAAGGTTGTATTATTAATATATTAAATTAATGATTAATAAATTAATAAAAACTCTATACCTATAGTTCCCCCCCCCCTCCATCTTTTACCCGTCTTCTATCCGGTGCGGTTTGCAGTCATACTTGCAAAATAAAAAGAAAGGAAAGATAATAATAGTAATTAAATATTTTTAACCAAGGTTCTGATCGCTTTGTGAAATGTGATGAGATGAAGTTAGGGGGGTAGAAGGTAATAATCATTATAATTAGTATATGTTACTCAGACTACTATACTTAACTATTATAACTTTAAGTAAATGTAAAATAGAACCTTTCCGCGCAGGACGCTGTAATGAAGATGCAATTGCAATTAATTCAATAACAGAACTAATTTAAATCATATTACTCCAAATAAACACAGACATTCATCCATCCCCAGGTTAATAGTGTAGCAGCTCGATGGGCCTTAATTTTCTCCAATGCCAGATTTTTTGTATGTGTTTTTGTATTTTATAAAAATAATAAAGTGCTCGTACCTATTATCAGGGATCTGATGTATATATTCTCCCCCCACAAGATGTGAGAGGAAATAAGGTAAAATTAATATCAATACAGTAATCAAGTACTGCCCTATTTTGAGCAATTATTGTAATCCTTTGAATTTATACAATAAATCTGTACCGAAGGCTGCGGTGACTAGGAAATACTGGGCGAACTGAAATGGACCCCCCCCCTCCCAGTGCAGGTTTTGCACCCAACTCTGGTAAACTTGGGGGTTATGTGGGCATCAATTACTTACTAGGCTCTATCTGTGCTTTGTAATGGTTCTAGAAAAGAAATCTCAATAAATATTTTCGCAATTCTTATCACTCGTAATCATGAAGAATAAAAAAGAACTCCACGCCTATTTTTCCATATCGAGTAATAGTGGGTGGTGTGCGTACTTGTTATACGTTTTTTGTATTTAAAGAGAACAGGCAATTAAAGAGAACTTTTGCAATACAGCTTATTTTTCGTGATAAATTCGATTTTCATCCGTTATTAAGATTTCTTTGTAAGTGTCATGGACAGAGGGGGATGCAGTTTGAAGAGGAAGATAAAAAGGAAAGAAAAGAGCTCATGAGAAAGTATTTTAAACTTATATAGTTTTAGAAACGAATTTGCTGATTCATCGTTTTGGGCACGGCACATGTCTGTCCTCGTAGAAAAACAAGAACTCACGCAATTGGGAAGCTAAAGTGAAGTCTAATTTCTTATGATTAGCATATAAATATTTTTAGACCACAGGATAAATTTTACATACATAAATGTGTGTGTTTCTTTTTTCAAAATACCTACAGACCCAGTCTATCAAAGAGGGTGTAAAGTCTGACAAAGATCGTAGAGGGGAGGGGTACTGTTGTCTAGTGAACATCAAAATTATAGAGATTAAAATTAAACTGGTGTGGTATATGCTGTAAAAAGTCCCAAACGTGTTTGTTGATGGATTATTCAAAGGGGTTTTTGAAAGGCGATAAATCCATTGGACTTTATATAATAGGATTTTAACTTCATTTGTAATTTGTTGCTAGTCTTTTTATAGAGCACTACATTAAACTGCATTAAATTTATCTTAAACAGAGTTTAGCTCTGAGTATGTCCTTATCTTAGAATGAAAGAGAGGTTTGCTACTGCAAACATGATAAAGACGTGTATGTAAAGTTATGTGTCTCAGAAGAGAGAATAGTTAAACATTTCATTTACAATTAAGGGATTTATTCAGTATTTACTTATTCGTTACTTTTATTAAATCAATCTTTACATTCTCATGCATAAAATACATCGAAAATATTGTACCAGTCAAAAAATTCGAATTCGAGATTTCGACAAATTTCCACCTTTTAGACGTCATAAAGTTCGAAAAGTATATTTTTGGCGTCATGTCTGTCTGTCTGTGATGGAGAACTCGAAAACGCTGTGAGCTAAATCGATGTTGGTGTAGAGAAGAAATATGTAGATTCCTATGAAATTTTATAGAAAATCTACTCAGGGGATCTGTATTCTATTTTTATATTCTGTCTGTCCAGCCATTTGAATATAAGTAAACACGACAAATATAAAATGAAGAGAGCTAGATAACTAAAATCTGAATATCTGTCACATGTTGAGAGTAATCCAACGTGGGATTAACTATTTGTCGGTCAATATTTTCAGAAACGTGTAAACGCGATAACTGAAAAAAAAGCAATATCTTTTTGTGACTACAAGTGTAGTTCTGTGTCAACTGGTTGGTTGAACGCATATAAACAATCGGTTTCCTGATATTATTAACCGTTTTTCAGGGATTAATTGTCAAAACGCTCTCCAAAGAGAACGCGATATATTCAGTAAAGATACTAAATTCACACCATATGTTAATATTTCGTTACTGTTGTACGTCGATGCAATGCACGGAGTTCTCTGGGATAACATTTTTTTATTAGAAAGTCTGCGAGAAAGTTTCGGAGAAACCCCTCCCACTCGTTACTTTCTGGTATGAACAGCATACAGAAAAAGCTGTAGTCATGAAAAAATTTATCCATGAGATTTTGATGAAGTTTCACATTTCCAATCTCCACAAATCTGGAAAACGTATTTTTATAATTGTGTACATCTGTGAATAAGAGAACTCCAAAGAACAACGAGCTATTGGCATAGAATTTAGTAGGTAACCTTTTCACAAAATTTTTCGAAATTAATTTGAAATTTTTCCGAATTTTGAATGAAACATCTCAAATGGACGTTTGGTTATTCGTTCTCCAATTTCAATACAAATACGCTCTAGTCCAAAGGAAAGAGTATGAAACCCATTCAATGCGGAGCATGATTCAGAGGTTTCTTGTCTTCAGAAAGAAATTTTGCGAATGTCAATTACTAGCGTTAGTTGAAAAATGAGGGATTGGTTTAAATTTTTAATTGATAATTTTAAATAATTTTTTTATTTTAGAATTGATAATATGAAATAATGTGGTGATCACATTAAACGGATATTTTTGTATAAATTTAGTACGCCGGTTCGGGACTAGAGAATTTTGATAATATGAAGGGAAAGATTATATTAAGTGGCATTCACTGTTATTACAAAGGAAATTCAAACTCTTATGAAATGTTTCAGATTTTCAGTTGTTCAGATATTCAGAAAAATTGATTTGAAATTGAAGAAGAAAAATTGATTTGAAATGGAAAATGCACTTTTCCATATCTCTAGCAAAATCTGATTTAAAAATATTTTAGGGAATATTACCACCCCTCACATCTGTTATTTCACCATCACAAACGGAATGCCTATTCGTTTAATCAGTAAGAAAACTCTAAAGAGGAATTTTTCTTATCTAAGAATTTTATAAATATATTAAATTCTATATATAATTTATAAATATTTCGTTTTCTAAATGTACTTATATTTTATAATTCATTTATTTAATACATAAAAGTGAATCAACAGCTTAAGAAGGAGAACAAACGAATTAATTAAGAGAACACGTATGAGAAACGAACTAAAGAATCGAAACGCATACAATGTGTGCTATTATGTAGAAATTGTTAGACGTAGAAACGGGGCAAAAACAGCTCAGTAAACGACTGATGTAAAGAATCTCGTTTAGAACTTCGGCTAAACGTTAGTTTTCTAAATGTACTGATATTTTATAATTCATTTATTTAATATATAAAAGTGAATCAACAACTTGAGGAAGAGAACAAACGAATTAATTACGAGAACACGTATGAGAAACGAACTAAAGAATCGAAACGCATACAATGTGTGCTATTATATAGAAATTGTTAGACGTAGAAACGGGGCAAAAACAGCTCAGTAAACGACTGATGTAAATAATCCCGTTTAAAACTTCGGCACAAAAAATGAAAATTTTTAGTGAGTAAACAGTTTTGGGATTCGTTGTCCTCTTCAAACTGCTGATTTAATTCAGTCGAGTACAGACCTGAAACTCCGTAATGCTAGTTGATTCATAATGATGAAACTGTTGAGTAATTTTTTTATTTGCATTGTTTTATCCAGTTACATTATTTAGTTTGTTTACATTTCTGGAATTGTTTCTTTAGTAGAATTACATTTAATGCTATAGACATCTGTTGATTTTTTTAAAAACTGCATTTCACTCTGTTCTTCATTTAATAATATGAAAGGATTATTAAAGCTAGGAATTGCACGTTAAGCTTCGAGCAATGCTTTTCAAATTTCAAAGAAGCCGCGAGGTTTATTACGGAGGCACTTAAACAAATTACTTTTCGCATATGAAGTTTATTTCATTCCGGTTCTACGCGCCAAACATGCTCCGCTTTATGCAGTAAACAAGAATTTAATATCAACTTGGATTATGTGGAATCCAATATCCGAAACTAAGAACAACCTCCAAAAAATTTTAATTAAAACCTTGCTAAGTAAAATGAAATTCGTATTCCTTAAGTTGAAAAACTAGTTGAAGTTGGATTCCAGAACCAGAGTTTTCTTAGAATTAATTACGACAGTGTAAAGTTACAGAAATATTTTCAAGGGAATGAATATTTTGTAGTAGGGAATATACCGTCAAAATTAATTCTTTAAAGAAAGATCCACTAATTAAAAACAAATACAAAACTCACAAAAAATTAAATAATATGTAAGAACCAGATCCTCGGTAAAAATTCACTACTTTTAAAAAACATAATTTTTTAGCCATATGAACTCTAGTATTCGTATTTATGATTTCTAAATATATTTTATATTAATCCTACACTGTGTAATAATGAATATCTTCATAATTCAAATATTTTCCAGATAAATACTGTTAAACTTTTTTTAAAAATCATTGACTTTGAGTTTGAAGCTTTTAACGTATGTAGATTGGAATATTAAATATTTAAAAAATATTTTAAATAGATAACTTTAAGAAAATTAAATAATGTATTTAAATAATTTAAAATAATGTTTTATGAGGTCTAATTTTAATTATTTCATTTAATTTTTATTATTTTCACTTAAAAGCATATTCTGGAAAAATCTGGTTAGTGTTTTGGGATTTCAATTTAGTACTTATTTCCTGTCAAATATTCTAATTTAAAAATATTTAATTTCCATTTAAATATCACATTTTTCTGCACTAAAACGGACTTTTAACTAATTTAATAAATGGATATACTGAGCTATTTAAATGCATAATCGTAAAACGATTTTAGCATTTTAGAGCCATGTGAATCAAAAAAAAAATATCATTTTTAGAAAATTGCTTATAAAACAAACTTTTCTGAATGTATGAATAACTCATGATATATAACTACTCATACTTTAATGACATAACCAATTTTATTCTTATATAGTAATATATGGATTGAAATATATGGGTAAAATCTTGCTGCAGGAATTTCCCGTTAGCAAGTTTGAAAGTCTACTAGCTATTTAATTGAGTTATTAAATGATGAATTAATAAAAGGATTTATATGATACATTTTGACTTGATACACAGAAATTTTTAACAAAATGTTTATGATTAAATAACTGTATATTTTAGAATTATTTTTTTTTTTTCGAAAATGACGAATTTTTATTTCTGTTGAAGGCGATTCATATATCAATCATAAAAAAATTGCCCTTTGGAAATTTAATCAACCTTATTCAAAGAATACAATTCTGAAATTTTACATTTCTTTTACGGTTGAGTTTATTATAAATTTACTTGTATTAAATTAATGTATTTAAAAAATAAAACCTTTATGCGGTAGCATTGCTGTCTTTTCTTTTGCGAAATTGATTTTATATTTGTAAATAACTTCTCATTCGAAAAGTTACTTAGCTAAATTATCACGTGATCATTAAAATATTTTGCACTTTAATTTCATTTCATAATATTTGCCAATGCTCTACAGAGTGACACATAGATTTCTGGCAAATGGTTGAAATTATAAAGTGGTTTTTAAATTTACTTACAGAACAGCGCAGTTTCAAAAAATTTCTGAATATAATAAACTTTCTTGTGTTTATTTTAACGTACTAGGAAAAGAATTCGTTTGTTACATGTAATTAATCTTACCTTACTTCAGCTTTGCGCTGTTACGAGTTTCTGAAATAATTTAGCATATTTTCCTCTACCACATTAAAATTTTTTTTTATCTCTATTAATTTACAAACAAGATATCAATAACATTGCCAAAAAAAAATATTTAATTTAATATACCAAAATATAATCATTCTTGAAGTAGCATTTTAAGTGGCATCCGTAATTTGAAATATATGAAATAACAGCGGAGAGAAGGATAAAAAGCCATCATCGGATTTTTTAATTCTTTCTTTTTCTACTATAAAAAGCAATAAAATTGCAAAACACAAACAATAACAATTTACCACCTGAAAAAGGAATTAAGCTAAAATAGTCTAGCTTATTTAAGTTAAATTAGCATCCAGTTTTGAAACAATCTCAGAACTAATTTGAGAAATATTTCGAAATTTTGAATCGAGGCCAGGTGACAACGTCGTTAGTACCCCCTTCTCCAAACTTCCATACATTTCAACTTCAAGACATTTGATTCTTGATCCATTTAATATGTATTTTTATTCAAGATAAATCGTTCATGATCCGGAGGCGCGAACTTTAGAGCATTAAAACGCCACTACAAAAAGTCTAAAATTATATTTAATATTTATTACTAAAATGAAACAAAAATAAATATAAGAATACTTCAGGAGATAAAAATACGCAATTGTTTCAAAAAATGTTCTTCAAATGCAAGACTTATTTTCTTTATTTTTTGGCGCCCAAACTGTGTGTCCTCTTTGTCTGTACCATCTTCTTGAAATTTCCCCTAGTTGATTTGGCTCCCGTCCAGCAGCCATTCAAAGACTCGATAGTCAAAGTCTAGAGGATCGATTGACCCCATTTTTTCCCCCTTTCTAACTATTCCAAAGGGAGCTTTCCATTGGCGTATTGTGACTGGGTAAAATTTCATCAGCTATAAAATGTTAAATGAAACAGAGGAATATAAAGTGAAAGTGCTGATGATTACTTCAATACTTGGACGTTAACCTCTTTGCATACAATGACGAATCTGACCTGCTCATATAATTACTGAATTTTTAACTTTAAATTGCAATAAAGTGAAAGTATTAAGTAATATAAAATGCAAAAATCTATTAAAAACACTTCAATATTTCGAAAGCCCTAATGTAGAAATTAATAATATGGATGTGATGCTTGGCCAATCGTTTAGCGACTTCTCTTGCTGCTTGGGAAATGTCCCAAATAAGGTACGCCATCTAATTAGAAAGTTAAGTAAATTCGTAAGACATGTTGTTAATCTTTTCTAATAGATATATTCATTATTTACAAAACAAATGCAATCTTTCTCAAAGGAAGCACTTAAGTATGATTATAATATAGTATGCATTCTATGTACGCACATAGTTTTTTTATGAGTTGTATGAGACTGAGAAACCTTCATGAAGAGACACTCTCATCCAATTAGCAAGTTTTCTACTCATACGGCAATAGTATGATCGATTATGATAAACTATAGACCAATTCCTTGCATTTACAAACGTTAGAAAAGAGTTTGGCACTTCAATTATATGAATCAATGTTTTGTTTCCCTTCAGTTATCAATATTTTAAAACTAAGTAATATATGATTACTTATGTTATGCAAATATAAAATGGAATCATCAGTATATCCACCATTAATTTGAGCTAGATACAGCTTTTGAGATATCAGTATTAATAAATTTTGTAAAAGTTAGAATGAATAAATGCATGTAAGATAGACGATAATGGAGTGGATTACGAAAGCACATATGCTTCTTGCGTGCGTCCACTCCCAATACCACATCTCAGGCAGCTTTATTCAGCAGTCGTGTAATAACCTAAATGCATCTCATACATCTAATACGATAATGCAGCTTCCGAAGCGTGTTATATTTGTTGCATTGGTGAATATGATAAACATTTTTAGCGCTTTGAACTTAGTAAAAAATATCGAAATTTTTATGAGCTTTTTATTTTGTGCAAAGTAATGTGAGATTTGCTTTAAGTAATTCGTCTCACTAAAAAATAATAAATTAAGAACAAATATCAAGTTGAAGCAAAAGTGTACACTTCAAGATAAGACCATAAATAAGTTCAGATAGTTGATGATTTTCTAGATTACTTGGAAGTTTGCGTTTTCCATACTTAGACAAAATAGGAAAAACAATTCTTCCAGACATAGCAGGACATAATTACTCTTAATAAATACTCTGATGGAAAATAAATTCCTAACACTAACAAGGAGTTCTGTAAAATAAATTAAATTTTTGAAGTACATTTTCGCTTATGAGAGGTAGCATCTATTCAAATTTTGCTTTGGACGCATTGCATTGGAGCTGGCAGTGTCATTATATGAACATATAAATCACGTAAGGCTTTAAACATATGATGTAAATTTCATGAATGTTATTTATATATCCAATAGGGCACTGTGAGCTGATTTCAGTTAAAAATGCTTGTAAAGAGAATAAGGAAACAATAATGGTGACATACTGAGTTTGAAGGAAGCAATGTAATTCTCCTACGTGAAAGTGAATTTTCTTAGTGTGATAATACAGAAAAACTTGGAGAGTATATATCTTTTCTACGTGATTGTTGGTAGCTAGGTCAAGAAAACCAGTGTCAGCATATGGATCCTTACCAAAAATATTTGTCAGGTGGCTGTGGCGTATCGTGTTGCATCTGCAGTAGAATTCAAGCTTCTGTCACACAGCGAACGAAACAAATCGATTACATGAGGGACAGCTCCGAAATAGACTGTCCCCTAGCGTTCATGCCAAATCACCATCATTTGAGATGCGACTTCAGCGGTTTCTAAGCTAAAGCTCAATAAACAATGAAGAGAAGATCTGTTGTGTTCTTAAATGTGAGCCGTTTCTTTTTTGATACCGTGATACTCCACGGGTGGGGGGGGGGGGCTCGTAATAGAGGAAGAGAAGCTTCCGGCATGGTGGTTGCTTTCGCAACTCCTATGGGTACACGAAAAGTGGGGTTTCTGGCTGCTATCATCAATGGGATGCACTTCCTTAGCGAAGGGTTATACTGTGGCCGGTGATGGCCCTTGGGACTCAACCGAAGTTCCCGAATTTGTTGCTGTTGTGGAGATCCGGTCATTCAACTATTTCCGTGTGCCTTCCGGCTGGTAGGAATAATCAGTTTGTGATTACGATTGTGGTGCCGTGATGATCATTTGTTGGTTAGAAGGCGGACGGATGAATGATTGGAATCAAGATCAGTCATATCACTGACTCTCCGACCCACCCGAAGGCACACGGATAAAATATCGAATGACCGGACCACCGCAACAGCAACACTGGCGGGAACTGCGATTGAATCCCAGGGCCATCACCGCCACGTTATAACCCTTCCCGTAGGAAGTACGTCCCGTCATCGATGGGAGGAGCCAAATTCCCACCTTTTTGTGTACCCTCCATAGTGGCGAGATTCAACCACCATACTGGAAGCATCTCATGCTCATTTCGAGGTGCCACGGGGGGTTTTGAAATCAAGATAAGATAATTGGATCGACACCAGGAGTTTAGGTCTAGGGAGCAATTTCCTTTGTCAGTAAGACCATTCTTGTCGAGAACACTTCGATGGCAAATTTATATGTCAAACTGGTGATTGAATAAATTGTGCAAAGAATTTTGATTAATATCCTAAGGGACGTTTTCCAATAAGGTACCTCTGTTTCTCATGCTGGAGCTGTCATTCATATACGAATATACACATGTTCCCCCAGTCCATGAGATAATTAGTTTTTTACTCGATTTTTTTTTCCGTACGGGATATCATTGGATAATATATCAAACATTATCCACAACCAGCATATATAGTCACTGATTTCGCTGAGTACATACAATATTCGTAGAACTTCATCCAACAAAATGCCACTTGGTCCCCTACATGACGCAATGAGTAAGAGTTTGCGTATTTGCATTAAAAATTAGGGGTTTTACAATAATTATTAATGTATTATTATTTCATATCTGAAATGACTTTTCTTGTGCATGCTTTAATTTATCTTTAATCAAATATTTTTTTTGTCGAGAAATTCTTTGTCTGAACCTCTTCCTCTAAGCTAATATCTTTTTGGGCGTTGAGATTTCATTTTCCACCTGTGCAATTCAGATAATGGTATATATTTTATTTAAATATCAAAATATAGATATTACTTGTTTATTTTCATTATTTTATCAAAAATATATAACTTAAAAGTTAAGTATATTTCAAAATATTTTCTTCTTTCTTTATCCAAACAAAAGAATGAAGTTTTGTCCATTAAATTTATTCATGGATTCTGATTAAAAATACCTGAATCAATGTACTAAATATTTGATTTCCTCTCATATCATAAAATGGTAGAAGCATAAATTTAAAAATGTATTGATGCATTATCCCCAGTCGTCTGGCAATCAAGTTTACTTATCATATAAATCTTTTTATTCTTGAGTGTCATCAAATTTTTAAAGAAAAATGTGACAGCCATCCGGGATTATATAAATGTCTGGAGCTATATTTATTTTCCTCTTATTTCATTTGCTTCAAGTTCTCAGATAATTATCTCCACTTTTGTTGATCTGAATAGAAGTGTCTTTGGCCATCTTTCCTGGCACCAAGATGGCGACTTGTTTGCCTTTTCAATGATTGGTGGATCGCCGAACAGAAGCCTAATTCGGAGGAGAAGAAGCCGTCTTCGGAAGAAAAAGAATAAATATTGAGAGAACACATCAATGACATTTCCTTCCGATTGTGTACTTTTCAGAATTTCTAAAGTATATGTTACATATTCCGTTTTGTGAGTTCTCTCTCATTTAGTAAAGGAAACCTATCTATTTGTTTTCGGAAACGACTTGGCGATATTGAAGAACTTTGTGACAAATTTCTTAAAATCTTTTTCGAGCGTCTTTATTTATTAAGACAAAAAGGATTTTAATATTAAATTCATCTTTACCTCTGGAGTAGGTTCTCCCCTGGGGGCACCTCGAAATGACGAAGAGATGGCATGGTGGTTGGATCTGGCTAACTCTAGAGGGTACACAAATAGGTGGAGGATCTGTCTCCTCCCATCGATGACTGGACGTACTTCCTTCGGGGAGGGTTGTACCGTGGCCAGTGATGGCCCTTAGGACTCAACTACAGTTCCAGCCAGTGTTGCTGTTGCGGCGGTCCGGTCATTCAGCCTTATGGTTTAAATCTTTGTGGTTTCGTGGCGGGTCGGAGAGTCAGTTGTTTGACTTACTTCTGGAGTAATACAGATATTGCAACAACACGTTTGTCCCTCTTTCATCAACGGACTGAAACTTATGCAACATCAATAAATCATTATTGGGTGAGAATTTGAATCGAAGAAAAAAAGATATTCTGGTAATGCTTTTAATTAACTATATTCAACAACTCGTAGACTGATGTGTGCTTCATGTCGAATTTCTGATTTTGAGATCGGAAAAGCTATTAGTTGTTTGCCTGGTTTTTGTCTAAATTCAAAAGCATATGTTGCCTGGTTCTTTTTGAAAATGATTTTAATTTAATGGCATATACTATTAAGGAGAAACATATGAGATTATAAGAAATTTCATTCCAAGGTGATCCTAAGGTCTTCAAGACTGCTTTGGCAAAAGAAGATTCTACACTTTCCCTTTTTCATGTGACCTTGGCTCATCCCCTTACTTGTGGGATTAGCAACACCACAGAATCACTAACATGAGACACGTCTAAAACAGAAATTCACATTTATTAGCTAGTATGCAAGAAACTTTTGTGAAAACCACCCCTTGCAGACAGAAGCAGACATTAATGCATCGATATATTTTCTCTTTTTTTGCTATGCCGACATTAATATTTCTCTGATTTATGAGTATCAATACATTTACATAGAGAATTGGGAGAGAGGTATGAACAAAATATCTTAGATTCGAAGTTGAGAAATATCTTTTAAACGAAGAGCAGAGTGGTTTCATTTTCAGTGATAAGCAATCGACTCCTTTGATGTGCATTGTACTCAGATCATTTGAAACGGGAAAAGTTCATCTTTTGCATGGCTAGTAAGAAAAGCGAAAGGAACTGGTGCTTTGTCTCCGAGCATAAAAGGCTTCCTTTGCATTCCGGTAATTGCCTCAGACAAAGGGTAGGGAATGCTCAACAATGCATCATCTCAGGCTTGGGCTTCACTTCGAATTCTTGAAGGGCTACCCTTATCTTTAGTTCTCTAAGCAAAGCAGATTTCCTACCCATTTTTATGGAATCGTTGCAAATTCTTAAAGCAAATTTTGTTGTGATTAGAATATATTCTTATCTATTTATTTGTAAAAGGAAATGCTTGGGAGTTGAAATTGGATGAATGCACCACACTTACTGCCATGAATTTCCGTAACATCTAACCTTAATAGCGATCAATGAGCTTTGACCCCGAATTTCAAAATTTCGTATAAAAAGACTTATTTAATATTTTATGTTGTTTAGGGTGAAATTTCTCTCGCATTTATTCATAAATCAGATAATTTCAGAAAAAATAACTGATACATCATCGAATATAAGTAATAATACCTGATATAATGAAAGTGCGTCTTCTTTATCAATTTATTAAGTTTTGAGAATTTTTTTAAAATAAATTCAACTTTCTAGAAAACCTTTAAGAATTAAAATCAAACTCCGGCATTCCGTATTTTAATTTTGTTAACATTTACAATTTTTTTCCGAGAAAATTTTTTCCTTGTTTCTCTGTAATTTACAACAAGAACAATCGAAATATTTTAATTGTTTTTTAATTACTGAAGTGTTATTTTATAGGAAAGATATTTAACTCCAACAGCCGCTGCATGTTTAAAGGTTAAGGGAATGGAGTTTTTCAATAGAACCAGGTTTCAAATTCGCAGTCTTTGAGTCCTTAATTATAAATTCAGCTATGATCTTCTGATCTTTCTTAGTTGAAAATAAAAATCAACATTAATCACAAAATTTCAACATCAAAATCCTCCTTAATTTAAAAATATGGCTTTAGGCTAGGAAGTCAATGTCTGAAAAAAATATCCATTAGTTGAAAATAAAAACTATCATTTAATTCAAAACTAAAATAACGTTTTTGGAAATATCTTTCTAAAAGCATTTAATTAATACGCAATGTTTATGAATCTGATAAAGAATTTACAGTTGTCAACTTGTTAATTTTTTAATGAAATATTTATTTATATTTGAATTTTACAAAATTTGTAATTGTTCAAAAATACAGAAATTTTTCGTCTTTAAAATATATCATCCTGAAGTATATTTATTTAGTTTTTTCTCTAATATAAATTTTGCAAACTCAATTGAGTGCTTAACAAACCAATAATAATTAATAAAACTTGCTTCACTTTTATACCGAATAGAAACAAATCGTAAATGACTTTAAACAAAAATATGTCACAAAAGCAAACACTCAAACATTATCGCATTAGAAGATTTTCACCTTAAACCCTTTTTCTTTTAAATAAATACTTTCAAATAAAGGAAGTTCTTTACACCACAAAGACGGCTGTGTTAAAGGTGCCTTTTTTTTTAGAAGCGTTTTAAAGTAGTGAAGTTCTTTTTGTGTGTTTGAGTTTGTGGTCTGCTAGAAATCAAAGAAAGACTTAAAAACATTTCACGCGAATCCTTTTTTTATTATTATTATCTAATTAATTAGAGAAAAAATTTCCCCTGTCAGCAAACCTATTTCTATGTTTCCAATGACAATACGCGCAGTTTATTTAAATTAAACTTTTAAAGTCTTATTTCAGCTTTATGTAAAATAAAGAACTGTATATGCAATTAACTTTATTTCGAGTTTTAAGTAATTGCTTCATTTTTTTTTTCATTTTTGTATCTTTTAATCATTAAGTGCTGTAAATTTGATCAAATATCACCAAGAAATTTATTTTATTCTATACAATTTTTTTCCATTTGATTTTGAATTAGAACGGATTCTCGTAAAACCGCATCTCTTAATAAAAAAATGCGCTATACGACTATGCAATATCGTAATAATTTATACATCAATGATGTGTCCTAATTTATAACTGTGCATTTTGCTACTGAACCTTCTTAAATTGTAAAAACTGTTCTTGAAAATTTGTTACATTATCTCTTCGAAAAGATTCTTCAGTCCTAATACATAAAAGGCAATTGTAAGTAATCCTATTGATGCATAAAATCTATTTTATTTTTTTCATAAAAGATTTTATTAAACTTGCGGGTTAAAAATTAAAATGAGTTCCAGCATACTTTTTTCACACTTTCTGGTAATGGTTTGTTTGATGGGGTGAAAGTGAAAGACTATTAGACACTTCTGTTCCTTATTCATTTAAAAATAAGCTTCTAAATCTTATATATTTCCTTCTCTTATTTTGTAACGATCAGCTATTTCTTTTTTTGATTGGCATATATCTGAGCTCATTTTCCCTCTTTTCTTGACCTTTTTTTTCAAGACAGAATGATTATAAATTACTTCAAATAAATGTGTCAAATAATTAGGATGATTTACATGCGATATTTCATTAAGTAAAATATATTTTATCGAAAAACAGTAAATAAAGTTGTATGTGATTGCAGCAACGGCAAGAAAATTTTGAGGCAAAATACAATAAACTCTTATTTCAAATATATTATCTTCCCTTGTTGAGATCAGAAGTTAAAATAGTATCGATTACACCAAAGTCTTTGAGTAATTGGAAATAAATCGGGAGAGGGGGGAAGGGTGGATAACTGTGAACGTCGCTGTAACTGAGGCTAGTTAATTAATAGATATTGTTTAAATATACTTTGGAAAAATAGACATTGTTTAATGAACCATCTAGAAGACAACTCGATACTTGCATAAATCATGTAACCATTTTTTTTCTCATACTATCATTTCAAATAAAAAAAAATGACAAAATTTGCAAAATTCGTTCTCATTTGCTCCTACTGATACTACTGTGTTTGAAAAAATACTTTGTATATCAAAAAAAATAGTTCTTAATAACATCTATTCTTATATCTTGAAATCAGACCAAATCTTTCATTTATTCTTCACTTAATGCAAATTGATTAATCTGAATATATTTAAAGAAAACCTAATGTTACCAAATGATTGCATATTACGTAAGTATGGTTAGTTGCAATGTTTTAAAATCTTAAGTGTTAATTATTTTTTAAATTATAGACTTAAGGATAAAATATTTTTCCACTTGCAAGGCATAAAACTAGTTTCATAAATAATGTTTCCCAGTAAGCAGAATTCGAGATTTTAAAAATAAAATAGCCGTTAAGAACATTGAGGTTAAAAAAATCCGACATTTGAAATCCCGGCAGCCATCTTTATCGGAGGTTTCGGTTAGATAATGAGAAACACCGATTCTGATTTAGCGCTCGAATTATTTCTCAGGCCACAAGCCCCTTTTACTCCTCCATAAAGATTTAATGGTTGACTTCTGTCGAGTCCTCATTAAAACTTTCCAATGGTGAGAAGGAGGGGGAGATGTTCTGATCCCCCCCCCTCTGTCCCATTGGCATTTCAAAGCTTAGCAGACAACCTGTATTTCTCGTCTGAGCCTCTTTATGTAATGAGGCTTATCAAGGAATCATTAGAAATAATTATTTCTGAAGTATGAAATCTGGTCCTTGCTTCCTCCTTAGACAGTTGGTAAAAATGCTTTGGAATTCTGATTAGTATATTATATTTCTGACTGTTAGCTAGTATATGGAGTTGTAGATATCGTTTACACATACGTAGGTTTTCATTTTTTCCCCATATTTCAATATTTCAACATCAATATATTTCAATCAGGATTGCTATGTAAAAACTATTACACAAAATTACATTTGATTACGAAATATGGATTCAAGATTGATGAATTCAAATCGAATGATTTTTTTTCGGGTGTACATAATTTTATAAGACAATATGGTATTTATCGAAAAATTCGACCATCAGAACTTAATAAAAATCCAGAATTAAGCTCCTCAAGACGAAAAAAAAAAAACAAGGACAGAAGACCAATTTCATAATATGTTCTTTTGTAACTGAGGAGCCTAATTTGAACATTTGAACACCGGGATTATAACCTAACATAGAGAGTGATTTTAAAGTACCTTGTTTCTGGCGCCCTGTTGAGAGAACCAGTCGTCGTAACGCCTTCATGTTTGGAGAATGTACATTGACTGGTGTAATAAAAAATTGATTGATGTAGTAAAAATATAATTAAAAAAGACTGTTAGGTGAAATGTGAGGCTGCGATCAGTTTAAAGTAATGAATATGAAACATGACACCCGCAATAAAGTACAGAATACGATGTAAAAATGAAACTTTACTACACAAGACAAACTTTCGTTACTACAGAAATTTTAATGGTAGTAACAAATGAAAGTCATCTTAAACAGCAAACAAAAGTTTCATAAATGGGTTTCAATGTGCCCACCTTGCTTCAGGGCTGACATGTCACACTGCATTATAACATGATTCAAAGCGGCATGTAACAGATTATGTTCGATGTTGCGTACATGCAAGAGAATTTGGTTCTTAAAATCCTAGCTAATTTCCTAACAGAGATAATTTAATTTGAATCACCCTGTACATTGACTATATTTCGATATATTGATACGATATATTCGATATATTGATACGATATATTCGATATATTACGATATATCTATATTCTCGATATATCGTGATACTATATATGAGATAAAGATGAGATGGTTTTATGTATTCCTAATGTAATTATCTATATTTATATTTTTATATTGAAATAGTGAGTAAAAATATGAATTGTTTTAAGGATAATTAACTTTTTAAACAATTTTACCAATTTGAATTTTTTTTATTCCCTTATGAATTGCCAAAATTTAATAATTAATTTCTACTATTATTTTCATATAATGGGGATTCTTTTACAACATACGAATCATTAGCCAATAAAAATCGTTCATATATCTATGAGGGAAAAAATTAAATAAATGTTACTGTCTGGAAGATTTCCACTAATACGCGATATATTAACAACTTAAGATATGTATCTACTACTTTTCTTACATATATAAAATATTCAGATAAAACTCCACCTCTGGAAATCATTTTTGAAATTCGAAACAAGATAATTTAATGAAAAATCTGAAACTCAAATAAGATATATTCTTTAAAGATGACCTAATCAGACATTTAAATTATGCTTAAAAGTTTAAAAATGTGTCAAAACAAAAGAGAAAAAAAAACCAGAATATAATTTCTTTAAAAGAATCCAATAAAAACAACATATGTTCCATACACATATGATTTAAAAAATTTACCTGGAAGTTGTTTCATTATAATGTCACCAAACGGAAAAAGAGAGGCCTTGTTTCCTCAGGAACTCGATTATGAACATTCGTTGCAGTATTCTCGAAGCTAATCGAGTTCCGTGGTCAACGATTGTCGGGTAAACTGATAATCCAGGAATCCGTTCGTATCGGAAAACATTGCTCGCTCAGGAAATTGGTGATTTGCTAATCGGAAGTAATCAAAACACTGAACGGAAAATAATTGAAACATACCGACTTGCGTGGTCATCGACTGACAAAAACATCGATACCAGTTCATACGATACCATTCAAAGAATATGTCTGGTAGTAATTAGGTTTGGCCCAAAAATGTCGTTACACCGATATAAAACCCATAGTTAAAAAACCTTTTTAACATCAATTTTTAAAAAGATTTCTAGAGCTATCAAAGGATAGCTATTCAAAAAAATATTTATACGCATATGTGCTGGGTGCAAAATTAATAGAATCATTCTCCGAGCTGGAACCCTCTTCGAGGTGGTTGGCCCTTAGCCACAGGTGGTACATCTCTGACCTTCCTCTTCATCTTCCCCTACACTTGTCATCGTGTTTCACGAGCAGCAAGTCAACACTTTGAGAAATTCTTCTCAAAATTCTCTGTATTCCTCCAAATATGTCCCACAACAGAAGAAAGGCAAATACTTTTAAACTTTTAAATAGTTGGCAAAAAACTGTTATATTTCAACATGAAGTCTTTCAGTATTTTACGATTTTTTGGCACCACTAGTACTGAGCTTAAGTCAGCATTTTCAACTTTTAGATTCTTCTTTCTGAGACTTCTATACATTCCTTTGAATGATGGTAAACAATACCGATGCAGTTGGTAAACTATGGGATGAAGTAATTTAAGCACATTAGTCACTCTTTTAATATAAAACGAAACAGCTATTTAAGTATACTAAAAACTAAATATATGTCAATTACCTTAAATGAAGATTACTTTTCTTATTCTTCTGCATTTCTGAACAAATTTTACAGTATTAATTTAACAAATATTAATAACTTATGAAGAAAATCAGCCATCTTTGAGGTTTTTAAAAATTGCCTGGTTCAACTGCTATTCTAATTTTAATATAATGCAATTGATAAAGATTTCAGATGATAAAAGGATTTTATATATTATACGTTGTAGCGGTCATATAACTCTACTACCTTCTCTTTTGATACAACAGATGGCGTTACCTTATTAACGTCAAGGTATATTTCCCATGATCCTTCTTGGGAATCATTATTAGATTGTATTCCAGTGAGTGCCGAGTATTTTCGTGTTCGTGTTTGTTTTGTCTTGTGAAATGTGAACTTAGAGAAAATAATTGAATAACTGTTCCTGAAACTCGTCTATTATTTTCATCAACTTCATAATAAAGTTATAAAAAGTGTCGTCCCTCTACAACGTTAAAATTATTATACATGAAAGGATTTTAATTTCAAACAAATCTGGATATATCAAATAGTATATAAATATAAATTGTCGTGCTTCTTTTTTGATAAATACTCTGCTTTTTAGCAATATTCAACATTCAGTAAAACCTTTTTTCAATAAAACTATTGTTATTAGCTATGAAATGAAAGTGCTCGACGTTTGAAATCCCACTTTCTACGTTATTGAATATTTCAGGGGATAATGAGAAACATCGATTCCGATTTTTCGTCTAAATTATTCCTCTCTCATCCCCACCAGGATTTCATGGTTGACTTCACTTGAGTCCCTCCTTAAAACCAGCCTCTGATGAGTTGCTGGGAACCATTCTATCCCCTCCCCCCCTCCTTTTTAATGACACATCAAAGTATGGTTGAAAGCCTGTACTTCTGGTCCGAGTTTCTTCGGATAATATTTATTAATAATTTATCACTCGAGATTAGGAATGTATTGGCTGATGAATCTTTTGAAGACGAATATGTGAAAAATATATCGACATTCTTTTTATCATTTTCATATTTGAAAGTGTTAATTACATTTAGTTTTAAGGCTGGTCTTACAAACTTCAATTTTTCAATTTTTTTTTTTTTTCTAGATCAGCATTTTAAATTTTTTTATTTTCAGTTTTATTGAGTCGATAGGATTGTTGAATTTTGAAAAATGTGAAATATTTCTGAAGATTATAAAGAATAAAAATATAAATTAAACTTTGCAATTATGACAAAATTTTAATGGTGATTGTTTTTGGTATTGTTATTAGTGCAATAATTCTATTATAGTTTGACACATGATAATTTTTTCTGCTAAAAATATCTTCATGCATGCGTCTCTGCTAGTGACATCACTCTATCTTTCCAACTACAATATGCAAACAATTCAATTACCAATAGTAGATATGTGTCGAATGCACAAGCATTGACCGAATTATAGCATTTATATTGTTACGAACCTGCGATGCTGCTTCCCAGCATAGTTGGTTCCATAGAAGGTCCCGGAACTTGGCGACAAACGTGGCGACCATTTGGCGACTTGGCGACGAATTTGGCGACTTTGGCGCCAAAATAGATTATACCCGAAACATTGAGAATTTTCCCGATCCGTCCAGTAGGAACCGAGATACGCCTCGAACGTTCCTGATTGGTTGAGAGGCTTCCAGCCCCGTCTCCTGAGACCTATAAAAGGAAGGAGCTGCAGCTGCCGATTAGTCGTCGTGAACCAGGAGTAGTCGGAAGCGACAGAGTCGACAGTAGTCGGAATCGCCGGTAAAGAACTGGCCTTCCATAGATAAGCGGAGCAGCGACGGAGTCAAGCTAGTCTGAACTAAGCTACCGATGACATTTCTTCATTGCTTTGATACTGAGTCACTAAAGGATTTACTGCATTAACGAGAATTTTTTAAATAATAAATTAAATGCGTGATATCTGTTAATTTCAAATGCATGAATTAACAGATATCACGCATCTTAAAATAATAGTAATTTTATGTGATATAATCTATTCTTAAACATATGAAGAAATGAATATTCTTGATGCATTTAATTTCTTTCTTATAAAAATTTTAAATTTAGAGATTTTGCCGATTTTTCAGAATTGTTATTGAACTATTTTTTAATGAAAAAGAAAACAGATTCCTTCCTTTTTTAAGCTTTCTAAAATTTGCATCTGTTTGGATATGTAATTCCTATAGGATTTTTTTCATTTTTGATAGCAACAGTTAATCATCATTCAGACAATGATAGGACATTTGTTACCTTGTAAAGTCGGTGCGAAAAATTATTCAAAGTACTGTGTAATTTAAATGCACAATTTAAGGGCACTATTTTTTAATTCTTCTTCTGTATTCTTTTTCTCACATTTTATATTAAGCTACAACTATTTGAAATCATATGCTGAATTGAAAGAAATAACCCAATAATTATTATAATCATAATGAAATATTAAAGAGCTTTCTGTAACTTTAATTCCTTTTTTGTCAACATTTGGGGGGAATTAATACCGATTTAAATAGGAATTCAAGATAAATATGATTATGGAATTTATTCAGTATGAATAAGCAAATTAAGAAATGAATGTTAAATTTAAATTATTAGCATATATTGACAGACTATTCATTTTACCTAAATGTAATTGTATTACATTGTAATATTGGTGAGTTTTCTTAACGTCTCTAACTTTTAGTAAAACTAAAATACATGGTTAAAATTAAAGTTACATGATACAACACTTTTTGATGCCATGAAGTTTTTTTTTTTAATTATCTTAAAGTGAGTTTAGAAATTCTCGTACGTCTTGTAAATTACACAGATATTAAACAGAAACCTTGTTGTTTACTTTTGACAATGGAAAAAAAATCACTCGATCAGATAGTTTATGAAACAATGAAAAGGAATTGAACTTCATGGCAACGATGATGTCTATTATTGGAAATTGGGCAAAAAAAAAAAAAAAAAAAAAAATTCAAAAATTCAGCAAACATTTCCACATATATTAAAATGCCATCACGAAAAAGATAGTTCTTTAAGTTTTGAAACTGTGCAAAATTTATCTTTATCGCGACAATATTTTTAGAAGTTATAGCGGTAAAATGCCAAAAATTCAGCTTAATTTTTAATTAAAATTCTAACAAAAATTTCAAAATAGGATCATGAGATGCCCATTCTCGATCTGAAGGTACACATTTGCCAAATTTCGTATCTGCAGGTCTGCCTTGTACAGCATCAACACACATACGCATATATTCCTCTTTATTACTAGTATAGATGACAGAGGAACTTCGAAAAATGAAGGTGGTGTAAAATGGAATAAATTCACAAGTTATCACAGTCAGACGAACAAGATGTGACTGGCGTGAAACAGTGAACTTTACCATTACGTCTTCTACGTCCTGATGCAAAATGGAGGATGATTTGTAAAATTGGATTGGCATGATGCATTCGATTTTTAGCACGCGGACATGCATTTGCTTCATCAAACGCTAACATTATCCTCTGATATCGCATAATCATAAAATTATTAGAAAATGTTATTACTTTTAAATAAATCTCAGCATGGTTCTTGAAAACAGCACCTTTATTAGACATAGAAAACGAAAATAAAAGAACACAGGTATTGACAATTACGCACACAGCATCATGTTAAGCAGTTCGTGGAAGGAATGGTGCTGGAACGAAGCAGAAGTGTCATCACACAGATATTCCTACGCGAAAAGAATTGTCCGCTCGCTTCATCCCAACAAAAATTTAGTAGAATTTTATTTTAAATAAAATTAATTATATTTATACTTATAGCCAAATAGGGTTCTTTTGCCCTTCCTTTTCGAAATTATACAAAACTATCTTAAAATATTTTGGTAGAAACACATGTGAAATGTATTATACCGAACTTTAAATAGTAGCAATATATTAAATAGTGTAAAGGGACGAGACTCTTTATAATTTCATTATGAGGTAGATGAAAATAATGGACGAGTTTCAGGAACAGTTTTTCAAATATTTTCTGTGTTCCACACTTCACAAGACAGCATTTCACAATCTAATAATGACTCCCGAGAAGGATCATGGGAAATATCCTTGATGTTAACAAGGTAACGCTATCTGTTTTATCAATCGAAAAGATAGTAGAGTTATGTGATCGCTACAATAGTAATTTTATAATTATTAATTTATTTAAAATAATTATCAATATTAGGTAGAGTTTGATAAAATGATTTTATTTGAAGCAAGTTGAAACTGAACGAAATTTGTTGTCATTTATTTTTTTCTCGGTAATTAAATTAGACATCACACACAAAAATGTGGAAGTACAAACATATGTCACAGTCACTGTTGACATCTTTCAATGTTTGGCTGTTTTTCAATAATATAAAATAAATAAATAACCTTTATATTCTTCACTTTTATATCTCCGCGATTTTATGTATTTGTTTGCATCAAAAGATATAAGCTTTAAGCGAACAATATTTCGTAAGGAAAAAAATGTAATAGAAATTTTATACTTAAGTTCTTGATTTAAAAAAAACAAAACTTTAGTGCTGTTTCTTTATAAAAGTGTTAAATCCAATAAAGCGCTGGTATGTATTGCCTCAATTCCTTTTACGAAGAAAGCTTCAAAGTAGTTTTCTTTTTTTGGAGTAGAAATTTTAAGCATCTACGTCCATTTCCGAGCCCCAGGTGTCGTGGCTCTTAACGACTTCGCGGGAGTCTATGTCGACATAGTTCTCGGAAAGCTATTAGAGCTACCGCGTGAGTTGAAAGACAGGGGAAGAAAAACTGGGTGATCTGCGCATGTCTATAGATAAGGCAGTTCTTTAAAATCACAGCTTTTCGAAATTTTCGAACTCGCTTTATCTTTCTGGGAGTCAAAATCATCCAGATTCCGTTTTCAGTTAAACCAATTTATTTAAATAAAATGCAAATAAAGCATTTATAAAAGAAAAGAAATTCACCTACGCAGCTTTAATGAAAGCATTTTGAAATTTGAAATTCTTAACTGATTTTACTAGAAAATTTTGCAAGGTGCTAAGTAGTAGCCATGAAAATTGGCCTGAATGTCGTATTCTTAGTATTATGGAATTTCCTAATCTAAATAAAATTTAGATCAGGAAATTTGCGGTACATAAGAAAAGTATAGAAACCTGACAATTTTACAAATTTTTCGAGTAAATCATTCATACCGGTAAAAAAAAAAAAAAAAATGTATAAAATCGAATTATTCCTTTCAAGTTTATAGAAAATTTACATTAAATTTATTTTGCTTTTGTATGTCTTTAATGACTGCATTTGTATGTTTTACCAGCTGATATACTCGATATTGCTCAGGATGAATATATCTTTGTCGACTTTTGAAGAATTAAACGTAAAAAAATTCATTTGTTATTTGTATCTTTTACCGTCTGTAATGACATATTTTAATTAAACTTAAAATAACTATACCAAACCGTTTTCTACTTTAGTAGCTCTCTGAAAAATTAGATTGTTCAAAATGAGTTTTAAACATTACGAAAAGCTAATTTTTCCCCATAAATTAACAAAATATTTAAAGAATGATAAAAAAAAGTATTTAACATTCAAGTTATAACTAGGAAGAAAATAAATGCAATTATTTAAAATACTTATTCTCATTTCATAGTAATGGTAAAGCTTAAGTAATTGTTTTTAACTAATTAAAATTGAAACACATGATTAGGTATCACTACATCTTCTCCAAAATCTTCAGTATAATTTGTAGTAGTGAAAAAAAACCTGATGCTCCCTAAATAATTCGGACATTCTAAATAATTACAGCATTTACAAACTATGATGTTCTATTTTATTTATTTACATTTTAAGAAATGCAACCATTTTGGTGAATTTCTTTAAGGAGTTTCATTATCAAAGTTCACTTGTTGGCATCAACCTTGATAAAAAGACAGCACCATCTAGTGGCACTTCGGATAATTATATCCTTGGAATGAATAATAAATTTTTATTAATTAAAAACTTTTAATTTAACTGTCCCGAAATCTGTCTCATGTTTACAATGCTTGAGAGCAAAATTTGAGACACATTTATTGAGTAGTTTAACTTTTTAATGCGGAAACTTTGCGCTTCCATTTCACACATGTAAATTAATTATTGAATATTTCATTCGTTATAGTCAGTGTTCCATTTTAATTTATTGTTTTATTGTGGTTAAATGTGAAATAAATGGATGACATAATCAGAGATTTCATAAATGCTATCGAATAAAAATTATTTAATAATTGTAACTCCAATTAAATGGACCATATATTAATATTCCATTGCAGCAGTTAAAGTTCATATTCTATTTACATGATCTAGAAAAAATTATCTGACGTAAAGAAGGATATTCACTCTTTATCTGGTAAAAATTGATAACTAAAATGAATAGAGAAATTCACTGAGGCCAATAATATTACATGAGATTATATGACAGATGAAATAAAAATAGCAATATTGGAGTAAACAGAAGTGGCGCTTTAGCCGCATGACAAATATATCTTCTCATCTAATCAGTACATTTTACATAATGAAAACCTCTTCTCATCTAATAAGGACATTTTACATAATGAAAACCTCTTCTCACCTAATCAGTACATTTTACATGATGAAAACCTCTTCTCATCTAATCAGTACATTTTACATAATGAAAACCTCTTCTCAACTAATGAGGACATTTTACATAATGAAAATCTCTTCTCACCTAATCAGTACATTTTACATGATGAAAACCTCTTCTCATCTAATCAGTACATTTTACATAATGAAAACCTCTTCTCAACTAATGAGGACATTTTACATAATGAAAATCTCTTCTCACCTAATCAGTACATTTTACATGATGAAAACCTCTTCTCATCTAATCAGTACATTTTACATAATGAAAACCTCTTCTCAACTAATGAGGACATTTTACATAATGAAAACCTCTTCTCAACTAATGAGGACATTTTACATAATGAAAATCTCTTCTCACCTAATCAGTACATTTTACATGATGAAAACCTCTTCTCATCTAATCAGTACATTTTACATAATGAAAACCTCTTCTCATCTAATAAGGACATTTTACATAATGAAAATCTCTTCTCACCTAATCAGTACATTTTACATGATGAAAACCTCTTCTCATCTAATCAGTACATTTTACATAATGAAAACCTCTTCTCATCTAATAAGGACATTTTACATAATGAAAATCTCTAATTAAGGTATTATTGCTGAACTCTAGAATGTGTCTAGAATTCTAAAACGTTGTGTCTTTCAAAATTAAATTGACGCTGAGCATAAATGTCGAATGAGCACATTTATCTCCATTACCTGGAAGATCAAATGGTTCAATTGGACATAGTTCAGCTATTCTATGTAGTCAATCTCTCTCTAAATTGAAAAGTAATTGTTTCATCGTTTGCATTTCACCATTAAAAGCAATTGTTACATCATAATAATTTTTATTTCTTGTCAAAAATCAGCAATTATAATCTGAGGTAATTTTTCGTTTAAAAT
Organism: Argiope bruennichi; assembly: GCF_947563725.1. Taxonomy (NCBI): domain Eukaryota; kingdom Metazoa; phylum Arthropoda; class Arachnida; order Araneae; family Araneidae; genus Argiope; species Argiope bruennichi. The sequence continues at coordinate 118,183,514 of NC_079159.1, forward strand.
TTACAATACAAATTACTTCAGATGAAATGATTATTATTATCAGTATTATTAATTATTATTAGTTCTAAGTGCTTCAAGATCAAAATATAAGATTCTACCTCAAATACTTCTATTTCTTGAGGAGCGAGCACTAAAATTACGATGATAGAATGAAATGATTAACCACTAGCTGATTGTTATAAAAAACCTACTGAAAAGAATAAGATGATAAGTACAATCTTCTGAACTTACTTTGTAACTTGAAAAAAATCTGTATTTTGAAATTTTTATTCATTTTGAGTCTGCTATTTAAATGAAATTTCGAATTTTTAAATTTTTTTAATGAAAATCAATGAAAATAATATTCAGCATAAATCTTTTTTTTATTAATCAAAATTTAATCTCCAATTCTACTTTTCGCTCTACAACTGTAAATAAATTATAAAAATTACTCGTAAAAATTATTTGTTGTTTTCGTACTCGTAAAAATTATTTGTTCATTTCAATGTGCATGTTTCATTAATTTCTCAATTTTTGTTGATCCATTATTTTCTTTTGTTTATTTATTCCCTTTTGAGGTTACTTTCATTTGATTTGGACCACGTGCATCGAATGTGGATCTCTCCCCTCTCGTCGGACATGCGCAGTGATCAAGCTTTTATTCACCTGCACCGGACTTATTTTCCAAGCTCTTCGATTTGGGAGGTGGAGGGGAAATGGGAACCGTATAAATAGAGTTACATGGGAAGGAAAAAAACAGAGCCATAATGCTTTCGTGTGTAAACATTTTTTTGTATCCTTTTACCGCAGCTAGAGGCTGGCTCAATTCCAGATGTCGGTTTTTATATATATATATAATATTCTTTTTTTTTCTCTCTCTAGCCACATCTGTTCGTTTTTTTTTGCTGCTTTTTCTCAGCAAAAAACATCATTACTGAAGTAGGGTGGGTGTAAAATCGAATATAAGGAGAAAAAGGAGGATCGAATGATTGATAATAATTGCGGAGGGCTTCAAAGGAAGAGTAATATAAAAGGGAATATATATATATTACTTTGTGAATTATTGGTAAAAAAGAACAATTCAATGAACTGATGACATCCTAAATGCCGTGAACTTCCGTTTGTTATACTTTATCACATGTTGAAACTGCCATTAAATCTCATGAAGATATGAATGATGCTTTCTGTAATGGATTGACGGCATAAAGAATAATTCTCAACTGGGTAAAAAAAATTAAACACAAGTAGTAATAAACTGTTTTTCTAATGAAATATGCGGCGCATTGTAATAGTAGAGAATGAAGTCGTAAAACGACTTTCTACTCTTCAGCCTGATCCTCCCGCTGGTGTGGTGTGGAAGTTTGAGAGGGGAGTGCCAGCTCAGGTGTTGTCCTCGCCATCTGATAGCAGTCCAAAATTACGAGTGCTAATTAGTTGAGTTCCTAAATAGCCCTAATATCACTTTAAAACGGGACGTTAATATAACTAAAATACTCTTCAGCCAGCTTAAGTAGTTATCAATAATTGCTTCAGTACTCCTATTTCAACTTGCGATTTACGACTTTACATTTCATTACAAAATCCAAAAACTTAGCTCTGATCTGCAAGCTGTTAAATCTCAGCCGTATGTTTTAGAATCTATTTGCACCTAAGGAACCCGCATTAACATTTAGTTTTATTACTACATACCGCTTCATAATGCATTCGTGTAGCTGAAATATAACAATAAGCGAGGGGATAAAATTTTTAAATAATATTTCGACATGTTTTGTATGGATATCCAAAGGTTGTTCTAGAAAATATTCCTTTGATCTTTGTTGGAAAAAAACGTTTGAAATTTTCCTGAAAACTTTTAAAAAACGAATCAGTTTATGAGCCTTAAAACAGCCTCTAAACGAGGAAAAAACTTCTGTTAATCTAATAAATTAAAAAACAACAACTTATTTTTATGCATTGTCCTGTTAAAATTTTGAATATGTTGTAGCAGTTTAATAATCTTTTAGGGGTAATATTTGAATTGATTTAAATTAAATTACTTCAAGCAAACCAATAATTTATGAAAATAATATAACTTTAAAAGTTTTAAGTTGAAACATTTGATAGCTGCCAATTATTATACTATTTAAGATTTGTACATAAGATAAATATCATTGTTTAATAGCTAACTTGTAATGTAATTTGAATTTGAATTTTGCCGATTCAAAAAACAAAATAAACATTACTTAATTCTAAATACGCTATGTTATAAACAGTTTCTGTTTGGTAAGCGAAATTTTTCAAATTAGTTTTTTACTTGTCAGGAAATAATTTAAAAAATGAGATTGAAATATAAATCTAACTTCATAATAGTTGTACAACATTTCTTAGTTTCATTTCGAAATCCTGAAAATTTGATAACGAAATTTGTGATATTATCAGGATTTCTGTTTGAATGAGTTTCGTCGGCGTCCTGACCTAGAGGTAGCGCGTCTTCCCCGTGATCTTGGCGTCTCGGGTTCGAATCCTGGTTCGGGAATGGTTGTTCTTCCCCCTGTGTTCTATCTGTGAAGTATGTGAAAGAGCCCTTCTGTAAAAAGGGGTTGTGCAAGGGAGTGTCATCTTCATACGAGCTAGAAGTCAGACTTCTGCCCTCGGGTGCTCAGGGGTCTTTACCCTCAGAAGCTACTGTACAAACTCGGCTTAAATCTATGCCTATCTATTGCCTATGATAAGTGCATAAGTAACAACAATAAGATGAGTTTCTGCCAAAGGTAAGGTACTAATATCTGACAGTAAAAATTGACTCTATACAAGAATGAAAAGCAAAAGAATAATGCTTTAAATTGGAAAATTAAATCAAACATTAAAATTATGAAAATCAGTATTTAAGAATTCTGCTTGCTTTTCTTAAAAATTATTTCTAAAAAAGATATCAAATTAAATGTCATACATGCAGAAAGCTTTTCTATGAATTAAGGAAAAAAACATCTTTCAAATAGATAATTGTTTTTTGCAGAGGTCTTTCGTAGATATTTTGTTGAAATTAATATAATAAATAATTTTATTCCTTATTGCACAGACTAATAATTAAGTTTAATAGTTCGTATGCATGAAAATTCTTCAGAAAATATAACACTTTTAAAGAAAATCTTTTCATTAATCACGACGGAATCCAAGTTATTCTGCTAAAAAGAATTGATATTTAAAATTAACGCTGATAAAAAAAAACATCCCAATTTGCACCATTTCTATTTATTTAACATAAATTATAATACATAATAAGAAAGGTTCGGACTGCCAATTTGAAATACCATAGTTAATAAAGTGGCTTAAAATATATAAACGCGGAGTGAAATAATACTCCGTCATTGTTTATACTACTATTTCCTCTTTTGGGGAAGAAAAATTCATTTCCCAGGAGAGGAAAGGAAGGATGTAAAAACTATCCTGAGATTTAATTCCACGAAAGCATCGATGGCTGCTAAAGTAAACACTTCTTAACTTCGTTTTCCAATTTTCCCGGTGGCAGGTTAAGCGACGGAAAAGAATCTTTCTTCAATTAAATCTAATCTCTCGGTTCTAGCTTTCAGGAATTCAGATACTTTGTCGAGTAACTGGATAACGAAGAAAGAGCACATAAAACCTCTCCTTCTTTATCGGATAGAGGTGATTGGGTTTCGCCTCTATCAGGGGGGGAAATAGAGGGGAAGAAATGTTATCCTTTGTCGATTTTTAATACTCTATTATAATATGTTTATGTAGCCTAAAAAAACATTCAAAGAAAGCTTTTCTATGCATTCGTTTTCTTAGTTGTTCAAACGTCGCGTTTTGATACACTCCGATGGCTATTCTCGTAAGGACCTCATTATTTTCAATTGTGGACTTAAAAATAAAGCATTGTTCATCTTCAACTAAAAGTATGATCATATGAAAAAAAAAGGAAGATGATTATTATGTGTGATATATTAAACCAGATGTTGCAAAAGATGTAGGTACATATTTTTGAAGACATTGTCACTTAAAAAAAATTTGGTTTTTTTTGATATTTTTCTCATTAAAAATATATTGAAAAATGTTCTAAAATTTGTTACTGTATATAACAAAATTTGCTGTTACATTGTGCTTAGATAACAAAATTATATTATTTATATTATATGTTTAGATAACAAAATTATATTATTTATATTATATGTTTAGATAACAAAATTATATTATTTATATTATATGTTTAGGTAACAAAATTATATTATATTTTATGATGCTTTATAGATGAAAGAGATATCCCTATTGAATGTTCATAAGTAGTTATCTCAACTAATACTAAAAGCGAATGAACATATTTTTTTCTCTGTCTTTCCCTTGCTTCATTAGAAGACAAACTGTTCGATTTAATGTTATCAAATTTGGACCATATATATTTAAAATATTGGGCAGGCAAACAATACAGAATTTTAATTACAATTGTAATTAAAAAATAAGCTAAAGTTTAAAGTTTTCGGAGATGGAGATTCTGAAAATACTATCACATTAAAATAATTATTGCATCATCGTAAAATTGAAAAAATAAACATTTTTGATGATATAAATTTAGTTCATATTTAATATTTCTGTAATTTTACCAAATTAAAGAAGTATTTTAAAATATAACTGTCTATCCTAATTTTCATTGCTGATGTTTTAATCGAACCTATTTCATAGTTCCATCAATTCTTTATTTTTTTTTTATGTTGAGGAAAGAAAATTATATTTCAACTTTAGATCCTTTTATTCAAGAATTTCATTTTACTTTAAGCTCGTAATTGATTTTATACCTTAAGAATACCAAATTTAGCCTCTCTTTCTCTCTCTCTCATGCCTCATGATAATCAAGCTGACGAAAATTTTTATTTCAGATTTTGATTTACTCTTAAACATCTATTGCGTATATAAATTATTAGGAAAAAATGCATAGTTTCTGAAACTAGATATTACTCTTTGTTAAGAAAGTAGTAATTTTTCTCATTTAAAGAGTTAAAATATTACAATTATTATGTTATTTATTTACAACTAGATTAAACACCTAATAAATGTTATAATTGTAATAATATTCGAATAAATTATAACATAATGACTAAAATTTTATATGTATGTGTGCATTACGATGATTGTAATAAACTGCTTATTAAGCATAATAACTGGTTTAGTGGTGACTATGAACAATCACCGATAATTAAACTGCTGATTAGGCATAATAACTAGTTTAGGGGTGACTATGAATAACCACCGATAATTAAACTGCTGATTAAGCATAATAACTGGTTTAGTGGTGACTATGAACAATCACCGATAATTAAACTGCTGATTAGGCATAATAACTAGTTTAGGGGTGACTATGAATAACCACCGATAATTAAATTGCTGATTAAGCATAATAACTGGTTTAGTGGTGACTATGAACAATCACCAATAATTAAACTACTGATTAAGCCTAATAACTGTTCATAGTCACCACTAAACCAATCACCGATAATTAAACCGCTGATTAAGCCTAATAACTGGTTTAGTGGTGACTATGAGTAATCACTGATAATTAAACTGCTGATTAGGCATAATAACTGGTTTAGTGGTGACTATGAACAATCATCAAAAATTATACGTAATCACAGGATTAAGCAGATTTACTGTAACATATATATTATTATTATTATCCCGAATTGAACCTTTTTAGTTATTTTACAACTTATAAATACTAACAGATAAATTTAGAAATTATATGTGACCCGAGATCACGGAATAAAAGAGACTGGAGAATTTTGTACCTCTCATTTTATTATTTTGATTACTCTGAAACTGAACAAATTCAAATCACCATTTAAACTGCATGCGCGAGCTCCGTCTCCATTATAGACAGACGATAACATTTGTCAAAAACCGAACGTTTGAGGAAAGCTAGCATTGAATAATGAGCCAAGACTGATTTATTGCTATGATATAAAAAAAACATATGAATAATAAATACTTCGAAAAAAAATTTCTAGTCTCTATATTAAGAAGAAAAAACCGTGACATGATATAAGTAAGTTTCTAAAAGACATGTTTTTTATTCATTCATAATTTGCATCAATCAGTGAAACAACGACTAGCGTTTTGAGAAAAGCCAAGAGATGTTTGGAATAGCTATACGAAAATTAAATCATAACTAGAAATAATTTTCGTTAAAATTAAGAGTACTCATCATAGAATTTATAAGTATAAAGATAAAAGGGTGTATAATAATCAACCACTAACCCTATTTTTTTCCGCCTTGAATCTGTATATGACCATAATATTTCAGTGAAATATATACACAGTAACGGTGCTAGAAACCTCGATAGTTTCCTTAATTTGCTTTTATGAAAAATGTGAGCTTCGCGTTTAAAAAATGTCTTTCCTCAAAATGCAGATATTAAAAATGGCTCATTCTAAGAAGTTTTTATGACAAAGAAGATAAAATTTATTTTTTATTCCATTTAATTCAAATTATTTAACAAAAAATAATTGATCGAAAATCTTCAATCTTTTCTAAAGTTGCGTTAAGTTTGAAAGAGCATATGTAATAAAAAAGTAAATTAATTTTATAAAGAATCAAAATGCTTTCAAATAATGTTATGTCATATTCCAAATATTATATTAAAAATGCAGCAATGTGATATAATTTCAAAGCATTATTTTTAAACTAAAGTTTTTAATTCCTTTAATTTTTTTATTACTCATCATAAATACGAATATATTTAATCACATTTTTCCATTTTGTTTTGGCAATGATTGCAACATTGATTGAATATTTTCGTATATTTAATTTAATAGAAAAATAGATACCGAAGTCTTAAATATGTTTCTTTTATCTCACTACAGTTTTAAATAAAAAATCTTGAATTAAATAAATTTGAATTTTATAAGAAATTTTAATATTAAAAATACTAACTAATTTGATAAAAAAAATATAACAATAATTATTTTAAAGGCATTATTTTAAATTGAATTTTCATATTCTTTAATTTCGTATATTTCTATTTTCAAAACTATAATTAGACACTTTTTTATGCGTTTTATTGAAATTATTTTCTAAAATCGTTTTTAGGCCAAAATATTTCTTTAAATTTTGGCTAATGTTTTAAAATTGATAGATATCTTTAACAAACGTTTTTTCATTATATTAGAATTTTTTTAATTAAAATATTTTATAGAACTAAAAACATTTAATTTTAATATTTTTATTTGTAAATCATGTATTAAGTAATATTCCAAATTTATATTTTCCAGCATTCTATGTTACCTAATAAAATGTAAAAGAAATCATTTGAATCAAAAGAAGTCAAATTTAAATTGATTGTAAGTAAAACACAACGCTCATGTTGTGAACAAATATATGCTGTAATATCCAAGTAAATATTTATAATCACTCATTCCTTATATAAAATTAAAATTCCTGAATACAATGCATGTTAATTCTTCAAACTGATTAATTTAACAAATAACTAAAAGTGAATAGTATAGCATTTGTAAAATGCATTTCTAATTATTAAATACCAAATTAAAATGTTTTAAGTCCAATTAAAATTTGAAATTATATTCTAAAACATATTGTTCTAGTCAAAATGTATATATGTTTATGTTCGGTAATTTCAAATTGCCTTTAAGAATCAATGCTTGGGCCTCCAATAAATTTCTATGTTATATGTTTACCCTGATAGGCGTTTGCTCTGTAAATAAATAAATTATATTGTTGCTAAGACTTTATTTTTTGGATTTATATTGTTAGGAATTTCATAAATAACTTAACTGAGCTTCAGAGCGAAAGTATGTGCAGCAATAAAATTAGTTTTCTATTGTGTATTTGTTTAAAATTATGCTTTGAGATTGCTTATGCAACATATAACTATTATAATTTAATACGCTTCCTGTTTGATTAAAATAATGAATAATTTTAGATAAATTTCATATTTTTTAAAGATTATTCTGAGTAAACTTTTTTAAAAGTTAAACATAAGATCAAAAATTCTTAACTTTGCTTTATGCAAACATTCAGTACATTTCCATGTAGTTTTGGTAGCTAAAAAATTTTGTTAAAATATTAATATATTTTTGTGCACTAAATTTTGTATTTTTCATTTTTTGTTGTTTGTAATACCTTTCACCTTTTATAAATGTAAAAATAAAATAAGAATAAGAATCAAATTAAGTTTAAATGATACTAAGAAGTTAATATATTTGATTTGTGAAATAAATATCTGATCGCCAAACCTGGCTAGACCCTATTAGTTCAATATAAATATTAATATATATTAGTTCATTAGTTCCTGATATAAAATTTTGGTGAGACGAAGGAACATACAGATCGCAGTTTGTGCTGCATCATCATTTAGTATCAATAAAATATTGTAAATAAAATTTCTCTCATTACCAAAATGTTGGGATATCAGATTCTTTTAATCCGTAAAATGGATATGGAACTCCACAAATTCGCTTTTGTTACAAAATAACGCTCACAGTTGTAAGAAAAGAATTTTAATTCAACTAATATTTACAAAAAAATGTGTTCTGAAAGAATTTGCTTAAATTATCGTTTGCGTTTTTTTTTACAAGAAATTGTTAAGTTGAGAGGTTTAAATTAAATTTTGTATGCAAAAGTTTGAAATAGATGTGGAGTTATTGTAAAGTTTCCTCTGGACACCACATTATGTAGTTGCATCTCTAAACGAAGTGAAAGGAATTTGAGAGAGAACTTTAGAATACAAATGAAATGTTATGTAATTTAATTCTAAAACGTATACAAGTTATTTAAGAGAACTCTGCACATATAAAAAGGGTAAATAAATTATAAAATAAGATTCCTAGACATTTATGTAACCCATTTATGCTAACACATTTTATGCATGATTAATTTTCAGCACGATTTTTGATAACATTTAGCTCATATTTTAAGTATGCTAAACATTGAACTTGTATTTAGGATATATTGTATTATTTGGCCATTTGATACAACTGTGTACATGTCCAAATATTTAATAAAAAAGAGTGATCTATCTCTTGAGAATACTGCATAAGAAAATCACATGTTGACAGAGATTACTCAGTGTTCTTTTTGGCATTACCCGAGTGATTTTGAAGCAGATTTTAAAATTTTGTGTCGTAATCTGATGTTTTCTGTATTTCCTTTCAATTTCTGCTTCACGCCAGCTTCCAAGTATTTAGTCTCCATTAATAAAACGCACATCAATTACACAGCGAATCTCTCGTGCAAGAGTCTTAAAATAGCGCTTCATTATCAAAACCAAGATCATCCATCAAGAAACAGATTTCTAGTCAGGAGTAGAGTCATCTAGGAAAACATATATTAGTAATAGAATTACGTATTTTTTCATTGTGTGTAGTGGATCCATTTTTTTCCCTTTAAAAATCCAGTTTCCCCCGATGTTTTTAGTCCCTGAAATTTAGTGACGAAGCTTCTAAAATATCCGTTTTATACAAATGGTTCATTTTAAATCTGTCGTGGGTCAAACATCCTTTCACTATTAGGCAAGGGAAATAGGATAATTAGAATGTCCTTTATTTATTTTTTTTTTGTGTTATATTTGTAACTTCCTTATTTCATCTTTAGGAACTGGTATTATATACCGTTCACTTTAACCGGTATTAATAAATTCATCATTGTCACTTTAATGCAAATACATGCAACTGCCCTGTCTTTACGAGACGCTGTTTTGAATTTAAAGAGCTGAAAAAGACTTTACCGATCACCCTATATATATATATATATATATATATATATATATATATATATATATATATATATATTTATATATATATATATATAATATTGCTATCTTGTATAGTGCAGTACAATTGTAATGATTTCTACTATACTGAACACATAGCATTTATCATAACCTTGCAAAGACAAATTTTTAATCAAAACTTTCTCTCGTTTATTAGTAAACACCGAGTACATTCCAATCTATGTCCCAATGCTTTTACTTTTGAAACCATAAATGAACATACTTGGATTATTTCTTAGATTAAACAGGGTGGAATAAAATGAATGCCTAGTTTGGCAATAGTTTTCAAATGAAATAGTTATACATTTCCATCGGTCAAACAGATTCTATTGAGGAAGGTGCTGCTGACAATGAAAATATAAATCTGCTCTGAATAGTTTCAAATTGCAGAAGTTAATGAAGCACGTCAGAATGAAATATTTATGAATGAAATTCATATAAAGTGCAATGCATGATTCATGCTTCCGATAAAACTACGTCCATTAAAGAGTGCACCTTCTGCGTTAATGTAGTCAATAACTTGAAGGCGATTTCATCATGATTCATTCATGTCATATTGAAGCGATGTATAATATCACTGGACACAGTAATTTTCATTTGAATGACTAATTCATTACCTAGGAGGTTGTTACCAATTGATTCACGAAGTCTTCCAACTCCAGTACGTTTCACAACACTTCGGCCAGGGCAGTTCCGTCGTCCAATTTCCAATTCAAATGCAACCTGCCTTCAAAAGAATTGCTCTGCTGCACACGAATTGCTATAGTCGCTTCATTTGTATATGCGAAAATGTTCAACTTTACAATGATTCAGACAACGCATTTTGCCATCCATAATTTCAGAGCTATTTCAATAATAGTGGGCTCATAGCATGATGTATCCTTTTCTGAGTGTTGTTATTTGGTTATCAACTACATAGAGAAATTCTCTCAGACTATTTGGAGAAGGAGATTAATTTCTTGAACTGTGATCTTTTAAATATCCTAATTAGATGTCATGTTTTATTTTGGATATTTATTTTTATCATCCATATAAGGGAGTAGAGGACACCTAACGTACTTAAGTGTATCCAAATGATTATTGTTTTATAAAATGAGTGAAATTTTAAATTAAATTCGAAATTTACTATCAAATTCGGTAATTCGATGCATGAAATTAGTACTTCATTTCAATGCATAGGGTATGCTGGATAGTCATACTACTGAACAAGCGTCAAAAAATTCGAATTGGGAATTTTTGACGAATATCTACGTTCCATATCTTCCTGAATTTGAAAAACACATTTTTATAAAACTTTTGTCTGTCTGTGACAAAGATAACTGAAAAAGCTTTGTGCTAAACGTTTGAAATGCGGTATATTGTCTTTACACAAAATTTGCAAAACTTTATCAAATTTTGAGTAAAATCTGTTCAAAGGAAGTCCGTCTGTCCGGCTGCACGAATTTGAGTTAACCCGATAATTACAAAACGGAGAAAGCTAGAAAGATGAAATGCGATATACAGATTTAACATCTATAGTGTGTATACACTTAAACTTTGATCCAAATCCAACTTTAGAATTAGTATGTAATTTGTAACTTTAGAATTAGTATGTAAGATAATATTCAAAATCTATTTTTTTTTTGAAAAAAAAAGGAAAAAAAATGCATATTAAGTAATAATATACCGATGAAATAAATCATATTAACACCACGAATACATTCCGAGAGACCTAAAAATAATTGCGTAGTTTTGTAAAATTGAACACTTTTCGAAAATACTTGATCCAATATTTTAAGTCTATTTATGTTTATTATGCACTAAAAAGTATTGAATTTTCTATTTGTATGCACAAAGGATTCTAAAATTTTTATTTGGTGTCCTAGAATAAGTTATTTATTTTGTTAGTTTTTAAAAATTATGTTTATTTTTACAACATGATTATATTTGCAATATAAGTTTTAAAAGAAATAACGTCCCACGGGGAGGATGGGGGGGGCACCTCGTAATTGAGAATGAGAAGCTTCCAGATGTTGGTTGGCTCTTGACACCCAGGTGGGTATACGAAAAGGTGGGAATCTGACTCCTCCCATCGATGACGGGACATACTTCCTTAGGGAAGGGTTGTACCGTGGCCTGAGATGGCCCTTAGGATTGAAACACAGTTTCCATCAATGTTGCTGTAGTGACGGTCCGGTCATTCAAATTTTACCGTGTGACTTCCGGGGGCTGGAGTAGTCAGTTTGTGACTTGTGATTATAAGAAATAAAAATAAAAATGAGATTTGCATGTTTTATGTTAAAACTTCATTGAAATATTTCAACTACAGCTTCATCCATTTGCATGTCAAATTGCAAATCTGTCTTAAAATATAAAATTAAATAATCTAGAACATTTCAGTATTTATTTCCTGAAAATCTGACGAGAAAGATGATGGTTAAGAATGAATTTGAATTTTCAGGAATTAGATTAATAAATACAATTTTTCTATTATCTATTTTTATAAATCTGTTTTATTATTGTATTTCAGAAGCAAAATTAAACAAAAAAATATTTCTTTTGAATCTACGAACATAAAGAATTGGTGTTGTAAGAAAATAAATATACAGCAATATCAGCAATGCATACAAAACAAAATTTTGTGCCCTTTAAGCACCTTTTAGCAGGATACAAATAAATGGATTTGATTTTTTAAAGTATTAAATTGCAGATAAATAGATATACATTTTTGAGACACCCAATACATATTAAAAGAAATATTGTTTTCTAATATATAAACCCTTCAAAATGTTTCACGATTTATAAACAAAAAATATTTTTTTCCCACGAATTACAAATGATAATCGTTATACTTCATTGCTGACAATTACCTTTAGAGACTTTCGCTCGATTGTGAAAATTTTTGTTCATTATTAATTTAATGAAAGTATATTCATACTTTAACGATAAAAAAGATTTGCATGGAAGTTTGAATCCTATGGTGCTTAAATTTTCAATGTTTTTGTCTATAAGAAAGGGAAGAAAGAATGTTGCGTAACTTTTACAGGAAGACTAAAAAACTACGTTATTTCTTATCCCCTAAACGTATACATTTACCCCATAACAGTAGACATGAATTCCCTCCCGCGGCCAGAGACATGGAGTCAAACTAACAGCATTGTTATTTTTCTTTTTTGTCTTTTGTAAACAGCATTGGAATTTATTTTGGAAACACAATATATTTTGGAAATCCTGTAGTAACCAAAAATACTAAAAATATTAATTAAATGTTATAATATAAAAATTTTAAATAAAAATTAAATATTATAATATTAAATATTTGTACGATGTTATAAGAAAAACCTAAGTAATCTTTTAATGAGTATTTACTTCGTTTAGATATTACGGAATTACCCTAATGTTAACAGCTGTTAGAATTTAACAAACAGAAATGAAGAATACAATATTTTAAAATATTATTTTAAGAACATTTCTTTATTCTTTTTGCATCATTCAAATTAAAAGCAGTTTCAGAGACATGGAGTCAATGACTCCATAAATAACAACTAAAAATTTGATAAAGAATAACTCGGTTATACGTGCATTTTCGTACTTAAGACTTTTGCCAACATACTGCTGAAAAAACAACTCGAAGGTACTGAGCAGATGATTGTATTCAAGGACAAAATATCAAGTGATAATCAGAGCCAATGAACAATGCGGACTCATTTTGATTTCCATCTCCAGTTTTGGATTAAATATTTCGAGGTGAATTTCAAAAATATTTTTATGCTTTTTTAAAGATTCTTGACTAAATTTTTTGTTTGAGAGGTGAATATATCACTTTTTAATTATTAGTTGAAAAAAATTATTTTTAACATTTGATAACCAAAAGTGTAAGTAAAATTTAATAAAAAAGGATATACATTAGGAATTATTTAATATTTGCATTTTCCTTGAAAACTATGTTATTCGATTGTTCAATTAATATTTCGATTTTTATTTTACTCTTCCAAAAATTTTAATCATGCTTAAAAAGAAGTACTAGATTTACTTAAGAAACAAAGGACAATTTTTCTTGCATTTCCTTTTATTATTTCTACTCAAAAAACGAGCCGTGCGGAAGATTCTAATGATGAGTAAATCAAAGATTGCGAAATGGAATGGAGGGAATTTCGGAATCGTCATTGTTCAGAGCGAGTGAAAGCTTTTTCTGCGCAAAGGAGAGGCAGTCTTGTACTAATGAGTCCTCACGTAAATAGTCATCTGCCCTTTTTTCAGATGAGATCTTAAGTGAAGTCATTAGAGTGTCTTTCGTGAAGAGATTGTGTCTTGTACGTGAGTATAAATTAAATGAATCCATTGCGCTGAAAGAATTCCAATGCGCAAATCTCTACCTTAATGAGTTGTATTTTTTTCTGGTGGTCCACCCACTCTACCACTCCTCTTTTTTAAATTAAGGACGGACGCTCGGACCACTTCGATAATTTAATTCCATATTCTTCAGCCTCAAAGACCGATTTGCAAGCTATGGAAGGTCTGCTTTTATCTGCAACCGCCATCCGCAATTAATCGCTTGGCTTCCTTCCGACGACGACCCCAAACTTCTCTCCACATTCCCCCCTGAATGCAATCATAAGACCCCTCCGCCCTCTTTTATATAAATGAGAATGATTAAAACTTGTGCAACTTCATTTGATGAATTGGTTGAAATGTGGATGTATGTTACTCTGATACTATCGATAATTTCTAATTAATTAAAAGCTACGAAGCATTTTGAAATATTCGAAAGAAAGCATTCTAAAGTTATCAACGTTCAGTAATTATTTAGCAGTTTAGTTATTATTTAAAAATTTCTACCATTATTTATTTCTTTATATTTTTAACAAAAATATTCCAACTGCAAAAAAACAAAAAAACCAATAACATGAAATAACGTTAAAATGAATATATAATATGTAAAGCAAAGAATGTAAAGAGGCAAATAATTTTTAACTTCAGCAATAATATGATATAAAATTATTCAGAAAAAAATCTGAAATTTCAAAGCAATAAAATTTTTGAATCTGTTTGATTTCAAAGTATTTTATATTACATAAAAAAATGAGAGGCTTAATTTTGTAATTTTAAGAAAAAGCTATTCTATTATAAAAATTTAATTCAACAATTTAAAAAGGTTCAAATAATTTCATATTGATTTTTAAAATTATTTTAACTGTGTAAGGTCAAACTCTATAAAAAAATCTTATAAAATTTCAAATGCTTTTTCTTTCACCTTGTTGACTGTTTCGGGTGTCATTTTGCAGGAATTTGATTTCGTTTGGATTCTTTAAACATTTAACATTGCCAAAAAAAAAATGATTACATTTAAATTTTAAATGAGGTCGAGCCAAAATTTCAGTGTTATGTATGTCTATGAAAATGAATTTCAATTGTTACCCTCAGTTCACTGTTATGCTGAAAATACATTTTATACGTTAGTCTTTTCTTATTTATAATAAGCTATTAAGATATTTCAGATTAAGAATTGTCCTTTTAAATATTTCATGGGGAAATTATACCAAAATAGGCATCTCATGGGTAAGGATAAGAAGTCGTTGCATATGTAAAGTGGTTCTTGCTTCCCTGGTTGGTACCATAATGATGTGGCGTGGAATTATCTCCATTCCGATTGCGGAGTATATCTATTAAGTAAGCAGTTGTTCCATTGTTCGCAACGCAACGAGCCCCCGGCATTCTGAAATATCACCAGACTGATCATAGAAAGTACAAAGACGAGTATGGAGGTTTTAAAATTTCATTATAATACGAAAAATGGTAAGCTGATAAATGCTGTTAACAGCAATCCAAATGGAACTTTTAGAAAGATCGGATTTCACTCTTCAAAGAACAGAGAAAGTCAATAAATTTGGTTCGCTATACTCTCAACTCAAAACCTTGAAATAATGCCAAGTTATTGTTAAATATAATAATGATACTTTGGTAATGGTAACAATAACTGGTAATAATATTTTAAGAGAGGAATTTCAGTCAATAAAGGTTGTCTATGGGGAATTAGGAAATAACAAACACTCATTGCAAGAAAAATTGTTTCAAGCAAAATTGAAATAAGCAATTTTGAAATTTGAAAAAAATGGATTTGAAACGAGTTTTGATCACGAGCAAAATATAAAGAATATATAGAGAAGAAATGAAATTAAGAAAAGGAATTAACCGAAAATTTGGAATGAAAACAGGAAAACAAAGTATCAGCTAAAAGAATCAAAAGCAAACGTAATTTAAAATTCTTGTGGCAGCTTAAAAAGAGAGAAAGAAACTGAAACTTTAAAATTTTGCAGAAAGAAGCTTTTAAAATGCTTTAATTCCCTTAGAAAAATGACTAGTAGTTCTAATGTATTCTTTATTAGAACTGATATTTCAATCTTTGAAATTGATAATTGATTGTTTGTTGTAATTTTTTTGCATTTTAATTGTAATAAGTAAGCATTTGTTATTTGTTACTACAGTTATTATCTTTAAATAAGCATCTTACATATAGAATTAATAATAAATGGAACCAAAAAAACTTTTATTTAAGCATAAGATTGCGGGTAGAGGAAGTAATGCCTTAAAATTTGTAAAAAGAAATAAAGTAATAGTTTTGAAGTTTCTTAAACTAAATAATTAAATGCTAAAATGTATGTAATGCCAATGTTAAATGTTATGGTAAATATTAAAGTTTATGTTATTAGGTGCGTAATCATAATATTTTTATATTTATGCTGTACAACATATAATTAATGCTCAGCTTTAGAAGTAAAATGCATTGTTAATATTTTCAACTTATTTTCCGTATAAGAATTGTAATATATTTGTTTTAATAGTGTTTTAGGATAAACGTTTCATTTAAAAAATCAAATTTGATGAAAATATAATTTTTTTTCACATTAATTAACTTGGAAATATATTTTTAATAATGTGTTTTATACGCATACAGTCAAGAAACAAGGGAAATAAGATAGTTAGTAGACGCAAGTCGGGGAAATATCGGAAAAGTCAGGAAAAAATTTTCTCTCAGTTTCTCTAGCTACCCTGATATTATTTACAAGATAACAGTCCGTCTAGACGGGCGTATTTTGAAGTTAATAATATTTTCCATTTATATTAATTAATTTACATTTCATTTTGCATAAATTATTAATATTGTTTTAATTTTTAATGGAAATTTCAGTTATTGTTTTCTTTTTTTCGGATTTTCATATTATCTGTTGTAAACTTTTATACAAAGATTTCCATGGATGTCTTACAAATTACGCTATTTCACACTTACTCTATTTTACTTCCTTGAAAGAATAAAGAAAAAGAAAGCAAAGAACTGTTCATCATATTACAGCTTTTAACAAAGCAATGCTGGTGTTCTAATTAATTAAATTGCAAATTTTAAGGTAAAAGTTCTTATTTTTTAAAAAAAATTCTCCTTTACATAATAGTAATTTAATTAAAAAATTATTCATCCGAAAATTTATGGATGGTAATTACGATAAAATTAGAAAATTTTCTTAAGAAGTAATGACTGGAATGTTCCTGTTAATTATATCCGGGCCATTTTTCTTTATCTCTTTAAAATTAACAAAGAAAAATTCTTTATTCATCAGAAGGAGGGAAAAAAAGTGAATTAAAAGAAGCATTCATCTAGATTTGTCTCGTGAAACATTTTTGGAACGATGAGCAGAGAAGGGCTCAACCAAATTAGTTGAAGAAAACAAATGAAATTCCATTTCGTTTCGAACATTGATCATAGCCAGGACTCATTACTGTTCCTAATTAAGCCAGTCCATTAATGAGAGAGAGAGAGACATAAAAGATAAGGAAAAGCAAAAAGAACAGGAGAGTGAAAAAAAAGTGGTTAGTTTCATTCGTTTTACGTTTAATTTCCCTAAAAGCTGAAAATTGACCAGTTCCCGAAACTTAGTTAATCATCGCTATGAGCTCGCACTGCGAAAGTTAGTTCTGTGTTGCCAAAAGATAAAAAAGAAATAAATAGGAAAGGATTTATGTACTCACCGGTGGCAACAGTGAGGAAAAAGAAGACCATTTTCGTTTAACTCGAATGACATTCGGACGAAACGGTACTTAATTACTGACTCTTTTTCCAAAGAAATGGGTATAAAAAAAAACATTCCGAAGAAAAATGGACAGAAAGAAAATTGGAGTCTAGAATGTTGTTAGTACAAAACTGTGATAATAACTCGAGAAGACTAGACTTTGCTCACAAACGCTTTTCTCTTTGTATAAACTAAACGACGTTTTCGTTTTTTTATAGCAGACGTTCCCAAATTTCCTTGAATGTAAATGTGGAACATAACTGTAAAGTTTTCACGTAACACGCCTACATTATGTGTGCAATCTGAGAAGAAAAATTTTCTGTGAAACTTTTTTCGGGGACATTTATATAGCGATAAATTCTGAGAATGAGCACGGCAGAAAGTTAGGGAAAAAAAAAGACTGATAAATATTTCTAAAGCTAAAAGTTAGTCATTCGCTTTTTCTTCGTTTGCGTTTACGAAACTTTTGTTGATTTTCTTGCTTATAACAGTACTTTAAAATACTTTTAAACACTTACTTGTACTTTTAAATTATTCCATCCTAGTTTTACTTTCTTTAAAGATAAATTGCTTAAATATAACTTTAATTTTGCTATTTTGGTAAATTCTTCTTTATACCTTTTTAGAAATAAATTATTATATTCTTTGTGTCCATATTCTTTTGAATAGTCTAAAAAAAAGAAAATAATTATTAGCTTACTTTTTTTTTTGCCATTTAGGTGTTTTCTTTAATTTCGCACTTATGTCTAATTGTAAATGGATTTCGAATTAAAGCGAATGATGATAATATGACCGATATTAAATTTTATTTTCACTATCATTTATAAATTCACACTAATATTTGGCAGAAATTTAGGATATACCAAGTTTTTTTAAAATTTAATTATCCTGATTAATCCTATTTGTTTAACCACTTCATTATGGACATGGATCAACTGGCCTTGTAAATTCTATACCGGTAAGCTGGTTTTATTTATAGAAACTTTCAAGACAGTATAGGATTTGCTTGACCAGTTAGACGGGATGAGTAGCGAATAGGTCACTGACAATGTCTGAGAATAGAAATCATAAAATGCGGACCTCATCTGAGCTGGCAGTCCTTAGAAAATATTCCACACCCATTTTTGGGAAGAGATTCCATTCCGAGGAATTCAGCGTATTCTAGTTTTGTGTGTTTGACTGTTCTTTAATAAATTTCGGTCTCGGGCTCACGAACCTTCGAGTTTCAATCCAAGACTCTGACATCAGAACTAGAACAAATCTTCGAATCTCTTCCAGATTTGGAGAAAAAAATGGAATTCATTCTGTTTGCAAGCATTTTACTGATGTAGTAATAAATTTTTAATGTGCGATACCTTCATTAGTGATATTCAACTGGCCTACCCAATTTTTAATGTTATTTATTCTGCAACAATCTATTTTAAACTTTTAATATAGTCTTTAAATATCTCACTTATATCAATCTGGTGGATATGTTTTAAATATTTCAAGCACTTTTATGAAATTTTAGTTGATTGATATTGTTTCGAATTTTATATTGTATAGAATTTTGCACTAATAGAGTTATACTGCAATATGTAACTTGATGAAAGTCATTAAGTATATAAGGACTGTTTTAAAGACTTCTTGATACTTAAAATATTTATATTTTTTTCTAGGTAAGACATTTTCTGTGGCATGTGCAATTCTCTTTTATCAAGACAATGATTACATTTGCTGAGAAAGTAATGTATAACATTGGAGTTCCTTTTTCAATTCTTTTAAATTAATAACATGAACAGTTCACGCTATGATTTTATAGATTGAAAATGTGTTGCATATTGAAGATATTCTATATTAAAATTTATATAAAAAAATTGGAGGTTTTCATACACAGATTAATAAAAGGCTATTGGAGCTTAAAATAAACTTTAATGGCATATTTTTTAGATGCTGAAATGATATGATAAGAAAATCTCCATTATCCTTTATTATCGCTATGAGTAAGCTTAAATAATATACTGTCCTGTAATAATAATAACTAAATTATTATGAGAATAATCTTTTTTTTTTTCATGAGCATCACCAATGCTGTTGTTGGGAAGTTTTTTACCGTTCTGTATACGATAGACGTCAGAATAAGATTTCTCCCCCCGCGATCTTTCTTTATTAAGTATCTGTGATAGATATTTAAACGTAATGAGGACTTTGCTCTGCTTTTTTATATTAACATCACACTTTTTAAAACAATACTGGAGCTATTTTAAGACTTACCTTGTAATTTTGAACCACGGGTAGATGACGGGAAGGACACCTGTGCTGTCACCTCCTCTGCTATTGAAAACGCGCCTGACCACAATGGATTGAATGTTCACCGGATCCGCTTTCCCTGCAGTTCTTCGGTGGAATCGGGTCTCGAACTTGAAAATCTTGGGTTCCGGAGACGAGACCTTACCATCAGGCCACCGAGGCCCTAACATAATGAGAAACCACTTGCTATTGAAAGGGAGGGTATAGCATATCTCGGATGAAACACTTGGAAGTCGAAGAAAACACTTTTATATATATATTTTTTATAAAATATCATTTTAAAAAGAAAGATGAAAACTCGCAAAGAAATTTAGGACATGAAGATAAATTAAGGTTTTTATTTTTTAAAATAAATTATTAAAATCGTATCCGATGAAATGAAATCGAAAACTGATTTTTCGTTTCTAAAAGAATAGTTGCTTTGTGATTAAAGTAGGAAAAATGTAAAAGCTATATGAGAAAGAATATAATATAGTTTAATTTTTATTTCAGTCAAGGACTGAGAATGAAATATTTCATAAAATTTTAATCAAGAAAGCGTTGGGGAAAATCAATGACTTCTAGTCCTTTTTATATATATTTGATTTAGAAGATATAAAGGGAGAATATATATGCATATAATAGTTCTTAAAACACACATAATCTCTTATTATTTATTGTTTTTGGTGTTTAAATATGGAAATATGATTTTAAATATGAACTTTATTGTGATAAGAAAAATTCGCTTTCATATTAAAATAAAATATAAATATCATATCTATTTAAAAGACACTTAATACTAACATATTAGAATAATAAAATAACTTTAATAAAAACCCTTTTTTAAAACACAGTTTTATTAATATACTCAAACGTAGAAATGTTCATTTGATAGGGTTTTTTTAATGTATAGTCTTTATTATTTATTATACATTATTGTGTTGTAAATGTTATACATTTTTTTATGTAATTATTTTCTGAAATTTTGCTACCATGCTGTATCTCAATTATAGAATTTAAATTTGCTCGAATTAATCTTTAAACTGACAAATACATTCTGAAACATTTAAAATATTATAATACCACCAATAATACGTATGCGTTGAAAATTCCAAAATTCTGGCAGAATATGAAGTGAGCATAAAATCGAAGACGATTCCAACCACACACAAGCGTAAATAAATTAATAAAAAAATTAAATAACAGAGCATAAAAATGATGCAAGGTGAAACAGAAAGTCACGCTATAAAAATACTTAGAAAAATGAATGCTCAGGGAAACACATTGTTTATATACCCAAAGATTGATAAAAACGCAGCAGATGTCAATTTCCTCTTTATCCTCATCAAAGACTATGATCTTGTTTTCCCAGTGCCTTGTTAGTTGTATTGGATGGCGAAATGTTAACGGTAGCAATAGCAATCATGAACGTCAATTAATCGCTTGCAGGAGTGTGCTTTCCGTGAACAGATTTTTGTTTTTCTGTGTCCCTCCCTAACCCCAAAAAAAACTATCTGGTGCTGATTATATGAAACCATAATGATCTGGCAGCTGTGGAAATCAGTCAATCACGAAATAATAGAGGAAAAATGGCTGTAGTTTCTCTGATAATGCAACGTTCAGTAGTAGGGAAACGAGCACTATTTTTCACTTCATGCTGCAACACATATACAATTTACCTTTTCCATCCGATAGCATATTTATAGGCCTATTCAGATGCAAAATAAATGCCATGGAGTTAAAACTAATCTATATATATATATGCGATGAAAGCTACCAAATTAAAGGCTTGACATAATTTTACAGATATTACGTATTGGACACATTTAGCTAAACCTAAAATATCTATTTGTAGAGGAGCTGCGATGCCTATGTGTTCCAGACCTGTTATGCTTATTGTTACAGAATGTCCACCGCTTACTTTACAAACTAAAATGATTTTGTATCCAGATGCAGTATTCTGATTTTTCAGAATTGTTTGTTAACATTTTTAGTTTTATAAAAGATTCAAGAAAGTTTAGTTTAGTTATGTTTAAGCTTTGCCTTAAAACAGCATGAGAGTTACTTCGGAACAGAAAAATAGAATATATAAAATAATTTAGAAGCTTGATAAGATGATAAGTTCGTCATTTAAACTAATAGCACTTTCTCTAAACTTTCGCATTATATCAATGAGAGGATGGTCCCGATAGACTTAATATGCAACAGATTTGCCTACTCTGCAGTTATTTGTTCGAATCGTTACAAGCAATATTTTTTTTTCTGTCTCCCTTTCCAGGACAACTCTTGTATATATTATATCTACCCGTTACTAATTTCTTTTCATCTATTGATATTTTTTGATTTTATAAATTTTATTTCTTAATAGTATTGTTGTTGTTTCTTATGGAACTTGCCATGGACAAGCCCGCTGTTACGAAGACAGCGATTTTAAGCTGGTGTGGGGGGGGGGGCGTCTCTTGTTTTTTTTATAGTAGCGCCATCTAGGGCTAAGAGAACGACTTAGCTACACACGTCACAACCCTATTTGCGGGGCAGACTTCATTCACTCATCCACAGATCGTAATTTAGACCTGAATCAGAGAACGATCACCCCTGATCAAGTACCCCTAGTGGTATTACTCTCGAGATGGAGAACTTTGTGACCACGGCAGATTTATACGCGCGTCAGCCACCAAGCACGCGGGGAATCTTCGCCAATCTGGGCTCGAACTCGCAACCTAAGGGACGCGAATCCAACCAGGTTATCCCGGCCATTATTTCGTAATAGTTCCTTTTACTTTACGTTTAGATTGTAGAAAGAAGAATTCTCAAAAAATCCTTTTAAAACGGAAAGTACTTTATTGCTTCCAAGTCAATATGTTATAAATAGTGTCTTTCAGTTGCCATTAAAATTGCCTATTCTAATCTTTCCTCGAAGTCAGTGGATGAAATCAGTGATATCAATAGGCCAAGGCAATAAAATGCCCTAACGCAAGGCCAGCTTGTGGTTTGATCTAAATGATTGAAAAGTGGTGATTCTACCTTTTGCGTTTGGTGGCATAGAAGGGCGTGGTGTACCATAAACTAGTAAAATACGATGAAACTGTGAATACGTTCATTGTCGTTCATAAAAGATCAATATGAAATATGCATTAACCGAAAAGCGTGCATATCGTGTGGCAAGGGGGAAAAAAATAAAGGCCCGATACATTTCTGAACATGGCTGGGAAAACTCGCTTCACTCCCTATATTCACCAGACTTGGCCTTTTCAGACTACCACTTGATTTCATCAACGTCTCACACATTTTCTTAGTGACACTTCACCAATTACGAAGATGTCGAAAAATGGCTTGGTGATTAGATTGTCTTAAAATATGAAGGATTTCCATCGGAGACCTTTCACTATTTGAAGCATAGATGGACAAAATGTATAGCGAGCATTGGGGAACACTTTGGAAAAGGGTTTATTAGATTTCTCTTAAGGTAAAATTATATTTTAAAGAAATATTAAGAGTTATTACAGCACACCTAATAGTATTTACAAATGGGATGTTTTAGAATTACAATAACTCCTTTACAATTACAAATTACTTAGGAAGCCATTAAAATGTGTTGTATCCTTCTGAATCGTTTTAGAGATAATAAATGTGATTTGAAAATGAATAGATATATGATAGCTCTGAAAATACCTTCTGCTATTTTCAATAAAAGAAAAAAAAAGATTATGGAATCAAAATTTAGAAATTGATTTTATTCAATGAATTTACGATGCACATAGATTAAGAAAGACGCATTCCAATCTTTGGAAAAGTACAAAAAAAGTTCAGTCATCAAAAAAAAAAAAAAAAAAAAAAAAAAAAAACGACAAAGAATAAAAAAGTAAACTTTTTTCTCTTCAAGAAAAAAGAGAGCTTCTGGACTTACTGACGATGGCAGATCCATTGTTTGAAGGACATCTGAGATAAGGAATATTTGCTCTCTCCTCTTTTTGCTTTCTCTCAAAAATGGAATTCGATCCTGTGGTAGAAATTTTGCGCATGCGCATTATCTTTGCTCATCCATCACCCAAAATGAGGTCAGCGGAGCGGTTCAATCAACCGATCCATTTCTGATCTCTGACATTAGAATATTTTTATCTCCGAAGAAAAGTTTTTGAATTGTTCGCTGTCCTTCAATGTCAGACTCCGGGATTATTGGGGAAGAGAAGCTTGTTTTTGTGTATTGATACAGCCGAATGGCTTTTACTTCGGCTGGAAAACTTTTGTTAACTGAACGGAACTATTTACTCCTTGTACAGAAAAATATAAATGGAGCAAATTTTTTTATTACCATAATTACTTGAGCTCTGTTAGTACTATGGTCATTTTTAATAATATTTGGATTTTGTATTAAAACATATCGTAAAATTTTTGTTTAGGTCACCATACCTTTTAACATCTTCTGACCAATTGACAGCTGATCATTGATCTCAAAGACATGAACGCATCTTTTGAGAGGCAGAGAGAGAGAAATACATAATTGCTAACAGACCGCTCAGAAATGATAAAGTTGTAATTAATAAGTCAGTCGAGAACTGGGAGTACATTTTTCCTATATCTAATTATTGATGTATAGATTCAAGCGCTTGTTAAGGAGTGAGACATATCTATAAATAACAAGAATTGATTCATGTCTATTTCCTAACATATCACATTCGTCCGCAGTTTTTACGTCACATTTACTAACTGTTCGCCGGCGTCCTGGCATAGGGGTAGCGCGTCTTCCCCGTGATCTGGGCGTCCCGGGTTCGAGTCCTGGTTTGGGCATGGTTGTTCTTCTGTTGTTCTATCTGTGAGATGTGTGAATGTGCCCTCCTGTAAAAAGGGGTTGTGCAAGCGAATGAGTGATGCGTGAGTGGCAAAGTCGTACTCTTGGCCCTAGTTGGCGCTGCTATAAAAAATAAGAGACGTTCCCCCTCAGGCTTAAATCGCTGTCTTCGTAACAGTGGGCTTGTCAGTGGCAAGTGCTATAAGAAACAAACAAACAAACTGTTCAGATTCCGGATGCATCTTATTAAAATGTGGGAAAAGTGAGCATTGAATCTATAAATAATCTATTTTATCTCATTCCCAGCCTCCTGAAAGTTTGTACTTGTTTAAGTGGCGTATTCCTAGTTTAAATATGCAACAAAATAATGAAGTATATACGCATTCCATTGCAATTTTCATATCGTCTTCTTAATCCATAAAGCAGGAAATTTACGATTTCCCCCTTTTTTTTTGGTTTTCATTACAAATGTTGAGATGATGCTCAAGAGGCAAGTTTCTTCTGCTCAAGGCTTAAATCTTTCCTCATGAAGGGTAGTTTAAAATAGCATCGACAAGTGCAAAATTTTAAACCATCCAAAAATCAAATTGTTTCGAAAAAAAAATCGAATTCTAGGTATTATTTACTGCATGCCAGGGATTAAATGCCAAAAAATTAGCCAAGGTTCAGACAATAGATTCATTAGGATGCTAATTTCATGTCAAAGGTTAATGTTTCAGTACTATTGTACGCAGATGTCTTGCAATGCGTTCTTTGAGATATAACCTTTATTAGAAAGTATGCGAGAACATTTTGGTGACTTCCGCTGGTTGAACAGGCGATTTCCAGACTAATAGAGATATAGTATTTTAGTAATCAACAAGTACATACATAGCTAGTATACGCAGGATTCTAAGTTTGAAGACGTTTGCACTGCATACTTCATCACAAAGTGCAACTATGAAAATAAACTATAAAAAATATCTTATCACTTTAAAAACCTTTTAAAGAGGCCCATTGACTGTATAAAAAGAGTTGCTACTTATATAAAAGCCCTTATTTTTCGTCTTTACTACCTTTTAATCAACAGTGTCAGTTAGACTGCCTTCCAAAGTGAATCAAAGGTTGAGTTGTCCCACTTTTTTTTACTATGTTTAAAAAGCTCTGAAAACTATTTTATTTAGAGAGAAAGAGTACAAAACGAAATTTTGTTTGTTGCTTCCTTAGATTTTATTACTCTGCACTATTACGCGCCCTACCAATCGCTCATGCAAAGCTGTAAATAAAGATTGCAAACAGTTTCCACCAGTGTCGCTATTGCGGCGGTCCGGTCATTCAGTTTTCGTTATCCGTGTGCCTTCGGGTGGGTCGGAGAGTCAATGATATGACTTGTCACATTTCCCAGTACTTTTTCACTGCTAGTTGCAATACTTCAGAATAAAAGAATCGCTGCTCTTAAGAAAATTTTATCTGAGAAAAATAATAATTAGACGAAATAAAGGAGCAAGCTGCTTGTGGAAGAATCGAATATAATGTTTTGGTAGATTTTAAATGGGCTATTTTCACACTTCCAATGACTATAGTAATTTGTTTATTCTTTTTTGGTGACTAACTATTCTGTCCTCTCAACAACTGCGATACTCATCGCTTCTTTGTGTTTTTTTTATGAAGATAATTAAAACATTTATTTCGAATTATCGCTGTTTCACTGTAAACTGGATTAATCATTTGACAAATTTGAGCAAATGATTTTCTGATCAACACAGAAACTTCGCCATCTTTTTACCAGAGGATAAGCTTTGAATGCCTCATACGTATCGTGCATGATCTAGACACATTTGAATTCATGAAGCCCGTCTTGACAATTAGTGACATGCCATTTGTATATTCAGCTGAAAAAAGTATAATTACATTTGGAAAATATTTTAAAAATTTCGGAACCTTTTAAATCTATTAATAAGTGCTGTTTACTTTTTGTAATACATTGATAAAGTCTTCCTGAATTTTGTCATTTAAAAATAAATTTCATGTACAGTGAAAAAAACTGTCTATTTAGGTAAAATGTTGATGAATATGGCTTTACCTTGCATAAATATCTCCCATTTAAGTGTATGTGCTAGATATCATCTATCTAGATCTTATTAAATTACATTTTTCATACACATGGGCAAACAAGCTAACAAATCATGAAAGCTCGTATATTTTCAATTTAGTGTATTCTAATATCTAGATATTTGTCAAAATATCCTTTTCAAATTCTTAAATTTAAATACTATTTTTTCTTTACACAGATAATATATTAGAAATAGAAGAGTTTTGAATATTTATTTTTTTTAACATGTCAATAACTTCTGATTTCAACTGCAACTTATTTAGCTCTGGATTTTTAAAGCCGAGACAGTTTTGATGCTGCTAATAATAAAGTATTAAAGTTTTCACTCATATGCTTTCATTCTAAATTCTGAGAAGAGTATTTCATTTTTTTTTCTTTTTTGACACATGTGATTTGAAATAATGAAAATAGTAATTCTAATTCTTCCTATCTAAAAATTACTTATGTTGATAAATTATTTAGAATAACAGAAATTCTTCATAAATGAATTATTACATCGGTTTACCTGGAAGAATAACATTAAAGCGTAGGATATTTATGTAAATACATCACATCCTTCATACTGTTATTACAAATAGAAAGACATTTATCAACCAGTCAGTCAGAGAGAATTAAAAAGAAATTCCGTTTACCTTATCAAAACACGTAACACACTTCCTGATAAATTTTAAACGAATACATCGTAAGTGTAACTTTTCTATCAACAGTTTCACATTCAGTAGAATTACACGGCTCTGGAAATTGAACCAAAATGATTTTTATTTTGAGAAAATGACGACTGGAAAGCTTTTCGAATGTTTTATTCATGAAACAATTTCATCTTGGCGAGAAACTGAAACTTCTAATAGAATGAAGCAAAGCAACTGCTGCTCCTGACATAGAAATGCAGCAAAAGAACATGGCATATAAATTTCCAGAAGTTTTATTGGAAATTCTTTGCCGCCATGTTTCTTTTCGCTCTCGTAGATTTATTTCATTGGCTTTCCAGACACAATTTGGAGATTTGCGAAATGTGAGATTAAAGTTAGACTCAATTATACACTAAAGTTCTTCTGACTCTCAATACTTTTGATGCATTAAACAATTTTCAAATTTGGTATGAGGAAAAAATAAATTCACTTTGTTTGCTTTCCTGATGATGAGAATGTGAAAAGTTTTACTTGATGAATGGAGCCATACGAGGATTATTTTGAGATACATTTTAATCTTATGATGAAGAAAACACCATAAGGACGGATTTAATCCATCTTCTTCTACACATTTTTACACTGTGTCACCAGCAGGACAAAAGTCCAAGGTAAATTTAACTAGATATAAAAGTTTTCATGAGACAGGTCTATAACGCAAACATGCATCAGATCTCGAATATGCAATACTTTCATTTGGAAGCCAGGATTTTACTACCAGACCACGACTACTTATGAAATGATCAATAAGCTATAAAAATATCATTTGTAGCATTGATGTAGTCAGTAGTTAATAATATAATAATTTCGAAAGCATTTCACAATTTTATGCCACACCAAAGACAGGACGATTGTTCCTGAAAAATTTAAACATTTTTATGGGATAGGTCCACAATGCTATCAGATTTCGAATATACAACACTTTTATATGGAGGCCAATATTTTACAACAAGAACGGCGCAACTTATGAAATGGCCATTGAGCCAGAGAATAAGTTATTTGTAGCAATGATGTAATTTCATAACATAACAATTGCGCAATCTATTTTCTTTAGAAAGTTGGTCTCAAGTTCATTATTATTAGTTTCTGAAGGTTGCCATGAGTTCTATAGAGTCCTGAGTTTTGAATTACTACAAATATAAATCCCAATTCTGTAGACTCTTTTATATGTTATATAAAATGAGTCTTCTCTATTCGTCTTTTATAAATACATCTGCATCAGATTTGTTCTATAGAACTTCCGTAAATGATTGAAGATTTTTTGAGTGCTGAATGAAAGGCTGGTTCCAATAAATGTACCAAGATGCGTCCATTTTTAATGTTCATGACAAGTTTCCCCCGAAATTAGCACAAAAAATTATTTAAGGAATCGTAAAATATTTTGCTTTCATTAACCAATAAATGTTATTGTCCAAGCCTTTATTGTCAATTACTTTTGTATGTTAATAGAACAAGGGTGTTTTAAACTGCCGTTTACTTCATTAACCAATATAGAGTAATGCCCAATCATTTCAAACAAATTTTTTTTGTAAATCAAATAGAATTCAACCAAGAATTTGACAAAGGGTCGTAGACTGCAGATTATTGTATTAAAGATCAATGTCCAAACTCCCCCCCCCCCTCATTCCCGGTAACTTTTGTAAATCAATGAAATTCAACTATATATTTGGCAAGGACGTCTTAAACTTTAGATTACTGTATTAACCAATATATACTAATGTCCAAGCCATTCCTCCCCCATTATCAACTTTTTTTTTAAATCAAAAAACCAAATTTGTATCTTATCAAATTCAAATATGAATTTGATAAAATTCAACCATTAATTTGACAAAGTCATATTAAATTACAGATTACTTCATTAACCAATAAATATTAATGTCCAAACTTTTCCCCTTCACTGTCAATAACTTTTGCAAGTTAATAGAATGCAACCAGGATTTTTACAAGGGCGTTTCAAACTGCAGATTGATTCTAGATGAAAACTATTATTTTACGATGTATTGAGATAGTCAGAAAAAAAAAATTGTCTGCTCTCTTCATTATAAAATGAATTTCTTTTTTTTTTTTTTAAATTTTCTCAGGATTGCTATTCTTTTCCTACCTATTAATAGTCACGTATTCGACATTCAGTTGGAGAAAAAATAGATCGAATGAATTCTATTATCTAACAATAGATTACAGACCTTTCATAGAACTTAGGTGAAGGAATGTATATATATATATATGTGTGTGTGTATGTTGGCTTACTACAGATCCATACATACTTATTTGGCATATATATATAAAGTTACGGTAAATATATTGTATCTGGTGATTATATATGATTATCGGTGATTATTCATAGTTAACACTAAATTTATTGATATGAGTAATCACCGGTAATTATACATAATCATCAGTTTATTTCATCTGTCGTAACATATACTTTGAAGTGTGGTAATGTGTCCATCAGAGAGAATTTAAAAACATTTATTTAGAATTTTAATTAATTAAAAATTAAAGGAGATTTACATTTTTTTCCCGCCATAACTTTGAAAAATATTACTGCATAAAAATTAATTTATCATTTAAAGTCCAAAAATTATGTTTTGAAGATAGTTATTTAATTGCTATGCAATGTTTTCCGAAATTGCGGCAACTGTTTAAAATATTTTTTGCGTCGTTTTCGACAATTGTTTTCATTATCGCAATGAAATTCAAGCTATATTTATTGTTTCATCCAATACATAATCATGTGTTTTTCTTTTACTGCTGAAAGCTAAAGTAGAATAATTTTATTGATCATTTTTCCGTAGCAGTTTATGTGAGCAATAAGGAACTGAAATCGCAGAAATTGAAAAACAATTAGCTATTTAAGAAACAGAGTTTATTTATATCTTTAATGACGCCATGCTGTCATGGACTTAAACCTATTATGAAGGGTCATGTGCACAATATACAGAACATACGCATGACTGTAAATTTAGCTCAAGTTCTATATGATGCTTAATCTCAATTTGATGCTTAAAGGTTCTTTTTTTTAAAGGAACTATGGAAAAGTTATGCATAAAAGATATGATAGAAATTAGACAGCACTTTTATTTTGGCAGGTTGCCAAATGTGGCGGGTCTAAAATATAAATAAAAAGTACAAAAAAATGTGGCGGGTCTAAAATATAAATAAAAAGTACAAAAGGTAAAAGTAAATGTAAAAATATTTCCTGTTTTTTTTTTTTGCAATTGCTATGAAGTATTTATAAATGCTCACTGCTTTAGTGAAACGAATGAAACATTAGACATTTTTTTTTTTTTTTAAAAAGATCAAAGTTTCCAAGAAAGATAAATATGTGAAGAAAGCTCATTTAATATTAACAAGCAAATAAGAGAAAATTCTTTGGATTACTTGTGCGATTTGATACACAAAGTAATATTTTGATGCTGTATCATTTTTAAGTACGAATTTATGTTTTCAGTAAGAATAACTGACCGATTTAATAAGCAACTCTGAATGTGTATTAAAGATCCAAGCTCAATTTTTCACATGATGAATTGCGAGTCAAAAGTTTCGTTCATATATTTCCTCGCTTCATTAAAATATATAGTATTTTTCGGGGAATAAAATAAGGTAAAAGCGTTTTCGTTGACGTAAAAAATTTGATGTTTGAAAGTACGTTTTAAATAATAAATATCTGATTCTCTAAAGAGTAACAGAGCATTTTTGAAGAAATGTTGTAAAATCTTCAAGATTTCTGAATTTTAAAGTATGTGCGGTCATAGTTACACATTTAGGAATCAAGTATCATTTCATTGGTTTTAGCTTCACTAAAGAATT